>NC_062191.1:0-65000 GCF_912470025.1 Vespa velutina | reverse complement strand
TTAAGTATAAATAACAAATTTATTAATTGCTTGCTGATTTATCTTTTTACGACAATACAAATATCACGAATATTTTGTATCTGGTTAAATAAATATTGATTTATTTAATTTCAGAATGCTGGCCCAGATATTACATGGATTGATTCACAAAGACCAATATTTACAGTAGCTTTTCAGTTAATATCAACGGTATTTACTCGCGATCCTCATTTATACAATCTCTTTGCTCATGCCGAACGAATTCTGGATACTAGGCCATCTGTAATGCCTTCGGATACAGAAACGTGTAAAATATTGAAAGCAGCGCATGCAATACAGTTGGTCACAGCGATTACTTTTCTTCCTACCATATTAAATCAATTGTTCACATTATTGACGTATAATATCGGCGAAGAAGTAGGATTGTATATTATTAGAGTACTAATACACATTATAAACATGATACACGAAGCTGGTCGAAAAGAAATACTTCAGGCTTATATCAAGGTAAAAAAGTAAACTAATCTTGATTCCACAAATTTAGTATTTCATGCGTGTTTTATATATATATATATATATATATAAAATGCTTTCTATAGTTTGTCTTTCTGTCGCCATCACAAGCAACCTGCAATATGACTGTTCATGAACAATTAGGGAAATATCTGCCAATATTATTACAACCAAACAATACGGATTTCTTGGTAATTAACAAATTCATGCGTCATTCTAATTTCTTCTTTGAGATAATGATTAAAAGTATGGCACAATATCTACTTACTACTGGTAGAATAAAAGTAAGTTAATAATTTGATGTGCACTTGACAGTAAGTAAGTATATACAATATTTAAATTATTATGAAAATTAATGTTAACATTTGCAAACATTTTTTCAGATGCATAGAAATGAAAGATTTTCTAAAGAGTATCACGAGCGCATTAAGCATCTATTAGATGTAATTATGCCATATATAATAAATAAGTACAAAGAAATGCCGGTTGAAACTCACGAATTAAATAAAAGCCTTGCTCAATTGTTAAAGGTACTTTAAACATTGTTTAAATAGAAACATTAAATAATGGTAATAATTGTAAATCGACAATATATTATTTATTTATTTAATAGCATTGCCTCACATTCATGGATCGTGGTTTCGTTTTCCGTTTGATCAATTCATACGTGGATAAATTTTCTCCTGGAGATCCACGCACTCTACATGATTTTAAATTTACATTTCTTCAAATCATTTGTTCCCACGAGCATTATATATCTTTCAATTTACCAATGATGCAGTCTCGTATTTCACCTAGAGGTAAGAGATTGGAGATTCGGGTAAAATTTTACGAATATTTTTAAATTTTGTAAAATAATAACTTTATTCCTTGCTTAGAAAATACTGAGAAAGAGCCAGAATGTAATGGTATGTTAAGACAATATTCATGTACTCCCATCTTTATTGTGGTTTCTTATTGTAGCCATAGTGATTGGGAGTAGTATACAGTTCTTCTCTTTTTCATCACCATTAATAAGTAGATTAAAATATTTGTCACGATTCGTTCTTATTGAATAGTTTTATTAATCATTACATTATGCGTGATAGGTTTTCTGTATTATAATAAGTTTATAAATTGTTCTTCATTAAGCGCATGACACGGATATATAATAATATATTAGCCTTATTTGAATTATTCATATTATTTACAGACTTGATGAATGAATACTGTTTATCAGAAGATTTTTGTAAGCATCATTTTTTGGTTGGCTTATTACTCCAAGAAATCAAAATATCTCTCAATGAAATAATGCAAATCCGAAAAGTAGCCATAACTACATTAAGAGATCTCTTGGCTAAGCACGAACTGGATGATAGATATCAAAATAAGGTTTTTAATTGCAATGTTTACTTTGTTCTAATTTCTAATTGAATATATTGTTATTATTGTTATTGTTAATTAAACTTGCATATTTTTAAATGGCAGGGACAATTGAGTAGGATAGCATCCATTTATATACCATGGTTAGAGATAGTACTGGAAAATTTGACGCGTTTACAATCTGTACACGACAATTCTAAAACAGAAAATAAACACAATGACATAAATCGAATATCAACTAGCAGTTCCTTTTTGGCAACTAAGGATATCGCTAATAGTACTGTAACAGCAGGCACTCCCAAGTCCATTCACAGGTCTGATAAGAAGGATCATATTTAATTAATTGCAACAACATTATCGTTACTGTTGTCGTTGTTGTACTATGACGATGATATTACGGAATAATTAATTATTTATAGACTTACGTTAAATTTGGATACGCAATCTCCAATCAGGGCGTCTATACATCTACGAGATTCTACATATTTTGCTGCTATTGCCGGACAAGGTTTGGTGAATGGCTATTCTTGTACCAGTATAGAATCAGATACATCAACAATGTCAGGTGCCTCACAGTCAAATATATCACAAGAAACGGCTATTATTCGCGAATCTGTAGAAAATGGTATAAGCGATAAAAAAAGGCATTCTCGTTCTTTGAGCGTTACACAGGCTTCACCTAGATGTGATAAATTACAATCCTCCGAAGTTAAGGATATATTGCTTTGTTTTTTATTTGTGATCAAATATTTAGGCGATCATCAAGTTATTGCATGGTGGCAACAGTGCAGTGATTCCGAGATATTGAGTTTTTTTACTGTAATTGAGTAAGTCACTTTAATGATCTCATTTCTTTTCTTTTTCGCTCCTTTTTTTTTTCTTTTTTTTCTTTTTTTTTTTTTTTTTCTTTTTTTTCTTTTTTTACCTGAAATCACTTAATAAAAATCTTCTTCTCTTATTCCTTAGCCTTATTTGAATTATTCATATTTCAGAATAAGTCTTCATCATTTCAAATATATTGGTAAAAGACAGATAGCTGCAAATATAACAAATAATTCTGGGAAACCACGTACAGTAAAGGCAATGACATTGCCAGCCAGAATGGCACCACCAGATTTCACGACTGAAAGTCCAACTACTGGTACACTGCAACCACATAATACTGTTACTAGGGAGAATCTCATTGAAAGCGACAGCGGTAAAATGTATCAGGCTTTACTAGAGGCAAATATGGCCACAGAAGTTGGTCTTATAGCATTAGACTGTCTAGGCCTCTTTTGTATTCATTTTAAGGTATAAATTATTCTATTTATATATCTGTCTGTGTATAATGTTGCATCAATTAACAATTAACAATGATATTTTATTTACTTTTCGTATAGGACGCACTTTTAGCAGATGATGGGGAAAATCCAATAATGCAAAAATTGTTCAATATATATCTATCCTTTCTTCAAGTCGGTCAATCGGAGACATTGCTACGTCACGTGTTTGCCGGATTTCGGGCATTTTTAAATAATTATTCTATTGCTCTATTTCAAGGTGTGCGTCGCATACGTTAATAATAATTCTGAATAACAATTAATGTATATTCCAATAAATATTTACAGGAAATGCAGCGCTTTGTGGGCGATTATGTTATGAATTATTAAGATGTTGTAATAGTAAACTTAGTTCTATTAGACAAGAATCATGTGCTTTATTATATCTGCTTATGAGAAGTAATTTTGAATTTACCAGTAGAAAAGGATTAACGAGAGTGCATTTACAGGTGATATTATGCTTGAAAAATATTTTTCAAATTAACAACATTTATCATACAGTTCCCTTTAAATTTATCTTTTACAGGTAATAATCTCGGTTTCACAAATGCTTGGAAATGTGATTGGTTTGAATAATTCAAGATTTCAAGAGTCATTGTCATTGATAAATAGTTATGCTTCTTCTGATAAAGTGATGAAGGGTACTGGTTTTCCAGTTGAAGTTAAAGATTTGAATAAAAGAATTCGAACAGTTTTAATGGCAACAGCACAAATGAGGGAACATAACAATGATCCTGAGATGCTTGTTGATTTGCAACATAGTCTGGCCAATTCTTATGCCAGTACACCCGAATTGAGGCATACTTGGCTGGAAACTATGGCTAGAAATCATGCGAGAGATGGCAATTATTCCGAGGTATTTATGGCTCTTTCCATTCATGGTTTTTTTTTTTTTTTTTTTTTTTTTTTTTTTTGATATACATACGCGCATATATATATATATATATATATATGTATGTATGTATGTATATAAATGCGTATGTATGTACAAATATATACAGACACGCACTATACACGAACTAACTATACATGATTAATAAGCATATTCTCCCCCGTAGGCGGCTTGTTGTCAATTACATATTGCAGCATTAATGGCAGAATATTTGAAATTGAAGAAAGTTCATAGATGGGGTGCAGAGGCTTTTGACAATATTTCCGTGAATATTTCTAGAGACGAGCGTAGTCTTAAGCTCGATGCTGGTGAGATTTGTATGTCTTCTTGCACATGTTTCTATAGTATATTAAAGAAATTCTATATCGATTTATCGTATGCGCAATAAGAATAACGGTCTCAAAGTTTAGAGCGTACATTTGAAAAACGTAATATTTTTTATGTAAACATTAATAATAAGGAGATTTACGTTATTCGTGACAATTTTCATGGAAGAGATTATTATCTATCTTTATACGCATTTAACATTTAATAGAAAATAATATTATTATACTTTCTACAGGCGTTCAAGATATTCATTACACAGAATATTTATTGCTAGAGCAGTTGGAGCTTTGTGCTGAAATGTTAGAAAAAGCAGAACGTTTTGAGTTACTCGGACATTTGTATCGTTTAATAGTTCCTATGTACGAAGAAAAAAGAAATTATGAGGCTTTAGCTAATTGTTATACGCATTTAGCACAAGCTTGCAATAAAATTGTCGAAGTCACCAAGTCCGGCAAACGGCTTCTCGGGAGATTTTATAGAATTGCATTTTTTGGATCGGTAAGTGTCGTTGATTTAACATTTATATATCCTCTTGTTCCTCATTGCATTTTACTGCAATAGATTATTTATTTATTTATTTACTTATTTATTTATTATTTTAGGCATATTTCGAGGAGGAAAATGGCCAAGAGTATATATATAAGGAACCTAAAGTGACGTCATTGTCAGAAATTTCAGAACGTCTTCATCATTTATATTCAGAGAAATTTGGTTCGGAAAATGTCAAGATGATAATGGATTCCATACCCGTCAATGTTGCCGAATTAGATTCAAAAATAGCATACATTCAAGTGACTCATGTAACTCCGTACTTTGATAAAATAGAATTAGATACTCGTCAAACGGAATTTGAACAAAATCACAATGTATCTTGTTTCATGTTCGAAACTCCATTTACGAAAGATGGACGGGTGAGGGGAAATCCTGAAGATCAATGGAAGAGAAGGACTATTTTAACAAGTACGAGCATAAATTTTTCTCTATATAATGACAATGAATTATGTTATATACAATATGTAAGGCATATAAAACGTTACTTTTCATTTATAGCACAATATTCCTTTCCGTACATAAAAAAACGTATAGTAGTGATAGAAAAGAGAATAATGGAACTTGGTCCCATCGAAGTAGCTTTAGATGAAATGAGACAACGCGTTCAAGAATTAGAGGATGTGGCTTTAATAGCTCCAACTGATGTAAAAAAACTTCAATTGCGATTACAAGGAAGCATTTGCGTGACAGTAAATGCTGGTCCACTTGCTTATGCCTCTGCATTCTTAGACCCAGCACTTTCTCCGCAATATCCTGATGATAAAGTTGAAGAGTTAAAGGATGTTTTTAGGTAATTTTATTATCTAAGAATATCTTTTTTTCTCATATCATATATTATGTATAATAATGTCTTATTGTTCTTCTCCCTTTTTTTTTCTCTCTTTTTTTTTTTTCTTCTTCTCTTCTTCTTTTTCCAGGGAATTTGTGAAAATATGTTATACAGCCTTGCAGATCAACAGTAAATTAATTACTCCCGATCAGCATGAATATCAGGAAGTATTACGCGAAAATTATCAAAAGCTTTGCCAAAGCTTGTCATCGTTATTGGGTGAACCTATATGGTCGGACGAACAAGTTGGAAGCTTTAAACGTAACAGTGCTGCTCTCTTTAGTGTCATTAGTGGTGCTAATAGTCACACGAGTACAGCCTAAGCCATGAGACTGATGGCTTATGTCTCTTGAAGTCCTTTCTCTAATCACATTATAAAGTATCTATATAAAATAATATTATGCATATATATATATATATATATATATATATATACACGCACACACACACACACACATATATATATATAATATGAAAGAATATATCATATTAAATATAATACAATAAGTATTCACATAGTTTCATTATGCTCGAAATATACATATATACATACGTACGTACGCGCGCGCGCGCGCGCGCGCACACACACACACACACACACACACATATGTATCATGATTTATTAATGATTAACTTGGCCACTTTTTATACAACAGAAATTCTTTTTTTTAAATCTTACATTAGATAGAAATGTTTAAACAACAATATATGCGAGGAATTGCGCACCAATATTGCAATGAAACAGTAAAATTAGTGGTATTATTCTGACGAGATTTAAGGCTGACTATGATAAGTTATATCAGCTCATTTTAGGAAAGAGAAGTGGCTATATTTAAATATTTTATTTGTGTCCTTATCATTTAGATTAGCATACTCGTTAAATATATAAAACGCAATCTTTATCTTATTAATGTGTCATTGTCGTACAATTGTTGAGTTAATAACTATTATACCAATGCACTCACTGCCACTTTTTTAATATACGTAATATTTGTGCATAAAGATTTAACTAAGTGTCAATTGTAAATTCACTTTAAGTGTAAAGAGAATGGATCAATTTTTACTATCCATTTTCTATTAGTATGTACTTCCAAAGTGCAAAGTCTAACTTTATATATTATAATATGTAATACGTATATACAATATATATATATATATATACACACACACACACACACACACACATATCTTATACATATGCGTGTGCATACGTATAAGAGCTTCTATTTATTAAGATTAAAATAAGATATCTCATACATTGTTAGATACGAGTATATATGAGTAACGATAGTAAAATAGATTATGAAACACGCTGGAAAACATTTATTCATTAATTGTGCAAAAATTTATGATTTATATGTTTGTACTTCTTGAACGTACAAATTGATTTGTACATGTATAATTTATTTCGTATGCATGCATATTGTATAAATGAGATCTTTAATATAATAAGTTTACGCTCGTATTGATATAAGAAAATAATAGAAAAAGAAGGATATATCTAATGTTCATTAAAATCCCGCAAGAGAATCGTTTCTTTTTTCTTTCTTTCTTCATTTTTTTTTTTTTTTTTCTTTTTTAATTAAAAATTTCTTAATTTTGATATGTCCATAGAAGCGAGTTTTCTTACTTGTTAGACATATCCTCGTAACGCAGAATTTTGCATACATCTACTTATTTAAGATGTACTTATCACGAGTACTATCTCTTTAGTTGTGAAACATGTTTCATTTGACAAATTATTTTGATCCTGTAAAAAGTTGTTTAGATGCTTATCATATGACATATTTTTAATAGATAACATTATTTTTTGTTATTGTACTATCAGGATTATTCTTTTTAAAATTTTTGTATATAGTTGTCGTATAAAAAAGAGAATGAAGAATTTTAATGTCTCAGCAAATATTAATATAAATATTAATTTTTGGAGACTTGCTCCAAATTCTGTGATTTTTAATGATATTTTCAAGACTTTGTTGATATTAGGAATTAAAATATCTGTGAATATAAATTTGTAAAAGAATTGCTCGACACAGTTATGTCTCAAATTTGTGTTAATATAGTTTAAATGTTGAAAAAATGTGGAAGCAAAATAGATTTCGGAGTTTATTTTCATGATACATAAAGATTCTTTTACAAATAATATTTAATACACATATCTTATTTTATACCAATAGATTAGATTAAAGAGGTGTTTTATAAGACGCTTCGGATGTTTCTAATTGGAGAATGGGATTAATAAGGATTTTTGTTTTTTTCTTTTCTTTTTTTTTCTTTTTTTTTCTTTTTTTCTTTTCCTTTTCTTTTTTACAGAGCTCTCAATAGTAATATTATTATTTGTAATTTTAATTTTACATTATATCCACATTTTTGCCATTATATATAATACGTCTGATATTAAATCTTTCCGCCCTCATCAAAGCCTGAGATTGCTTTTCGGCAAGACACTTATGCCTACTGCATATTCCCGCTGAGAGCGTGCGTTTATCACCATTTAGCAAGGGAATTCTACACAGCTTATCTTATTTTATTGCACATATAAAGACTGCATATAAAAATATACAATCGATATATCTAATCCGCAAAATTAAGTTTTCCAGGACAATAAGATCGATCGGCGGGAGTATATCGTCCGCTTTATGCGAACGAATCTAATTTCGATCAATGGGATGATACTAGTGCTTACAACTATCAGGACGGGAAAGAATTAATAGCTTTTACATTGTCGTTGCGATGTGATGTGCAAATGTACAAATTGTTCTTTTATTAAAATCATCAATGTAAAACGATAATGTTTCATCATATCATGTATACATCTTTGCTGTATGAAAGTTCAAAGTGCTATCCAGTATTGACATCGACAATTCTTATAGAAATATGTTTACAATGTCAATCTGTTATATCACACAATTGAATAATAAAACGGCTAGCTTAAAGATTAAAAATATTTGTATTTGTACTATCATTCTTGGTCTTTTTCTGATTGAACGCGAAGAGAAGAAAAAAAAAAAAAAAAAAAAAAAAAAAGAAAAAAAAAACATTGAATAAAAATGCAAACGTTCTCTTCACTCTATAGTTCTTTATGTTAGTGAGAAATGAAGAAAGGCCTTACCCTTACGTTATTACCCATCGTCATTAAACTTTATTCTTTTATATTTTATGGTATCATCATTTTGCTATTGCAGTTGCTACGTCCATTGATAATGGCAACAGAATTTGAATGTTTCGCGCGCCATTTAATCTAATCGAACATCGATATTAAATTACGACATATCGAAAGAGCGCCATCTGAGTGCGTCAATAAGAAGGAAGGATAAGGACACTTATGGAGGTAGACCGGAGATCAGTTTTATTCTCTTGTTTTCGATTTTGCTCGTTATAAGTTAACTCGTCATCGTGTCGATTTTACTTTAGTCCATTACTTTTCGTATATTAAATAATATTAAAGATAAAATATGACAACGGCTGCAAGGCCAACGTTCGATCCGGCAAGAGGTGGCCAGGGTAGAGGTGAAAAAGATTTAAGCGCAATATCGAAACAATACAGCAGCAGAGATTTGCCATCGCACACGAAATTAAAATACAGGTAAATTTGTAAATATAAACCTCTTATGCCAAACACGTATTACATTATTTCTATTTCTTTGAATACGTAGAAATTGTTTAGTCAAACTCCGAAGATATATATTATTTGTCGGACATAACCTTAACATTAGTCACTTCATTTCTATCAGAATTGTTTTATATGATATTACAGAGAACATGGACAAGGTACGATCGAAGAACTTCGTAGTCGTGATTTTCGTAAAGAATTGGAAGAACGTGATAGAGAAAAGGATAAAAGTTCTAGTCGACGTATGATCGAACCTGCCAGAGAGCCTGCTCCGACTAATGCGAAAAGACAAAAAATGGATCAAGTTCCAGCAGCTAGCTTAGATGCAGACGATCCCCTCGACGAGGATGAATCTGAGTCTGAGAGCGAAGAAGACGATACCGCAGCTCTTGTAGCTGAATTACAAAGGATCAAGAAGGAGAGGGCAGCCGAGCAGGCAAAAAAAGTAAATATTGCGCGCACCTTCTTATTTAACATATATATATACATACATACATACATACATACATACATACATACATACATACATACATACATACATACATACATACATATATATGTATATGTATAGCAAATATATATTTTTTACCATGTTTTATATTGTATCTCGCAGGAAATGGAAAAGAAGCAAGAAGAAGAAAGAATACGAATGGAAAATATTCTTTCTGGAAATCCTTTACTCAATTATTCCTCCCAAAGCGGTAGAACGGACATGAAAGTTAGGAGAAGATGGGACGACGACGTTGTTTTTAAAAATTGCGCGCGATCCGAACCAAAAAAGAAACATGATGTATTTATTAACGATTCTTTAAGAAGTGAATTCCATCGTAAATTTATGGAAAAATATGTTAAGTAGCTTCGAATGTACTTTATTATACATACATATTGAGTCTTGTGATAAATATGTTTGTGTCTATACATTATCTGTTCATAATAATGCAAATAGAGAAAATGCAATTTATTTTCATCCTAGGATATAAGGATTCATAGGTTTTGTTAAAAGTAGATTTAAGAAAGATTTAAAGGAACGAACGAATATAATACTCTCTATGTACATTTATTTTGGATCAATATTAATGAATTATTAATGAAGTATGACGATCGCACGTTTCCTTTTTTTAGCATGTCTGGTTTTCCTCTACAACTATAATTATTATTCTATAACTATAAATATTCTTTTCCCGTGTATTCAATTCTTTCACGGAGGATCAAGGCTTTTGGGGAAGTCAATAAACTTTGATTTTGAAAGAATCGTCGAGTCCTTTAAAGGTATGATGATACGTGGGAAAGAATTATATATACACGTGCGTGTATGTGTGTGTGTGTGTGTGTGTGTGTGTGTGTGTATATATATATATATATACACACGTACATATGGCAGCGCGCGCGCTGCACACAACTGCTGTAATATATGCACCTATGGTAACGAGGATGAAGAAAGATACGGCTAAGATATGAAAAGAGAAAGAGCAGAAAGAAGCAGAAAAGTAAGCGCGAGTACATTAAGCGGAGATCCAAGTGGTGTGCGGTTCGTGTATTTACGTGGGCGCGTTTCGGTAGCGGTGCAAGCCAGTCTTGCCGTCGAGAGCCTCTGTTAACCGCTGGGTCAAGTATAACCGGTCGCAGGGTGCCGAGAGATGCAGGCAGCAAGCAGTCTACCGATGCGATGCGCAGCTGGTTATCGTCGGTAGACTCCCTGGCACCGACCTGGCCAACTAACAGGCGGCAGAGACACGAGGCCGGTTCGATTCGAGAGAGATAGAAGAGAAAAGGAGGAGAGAGAGGGAGAGAGAGAGAGAGAGAGAGAGAGAGAGAGAGAGAGAGAGAGAGAGAGCGAGAGAGAATGACCGTTCACTGGTACATCTCCTTGAGATGATTTCTGAGAAGAGATATATTTTCTCGCGGCACGTTGAATCTTTCGTCAGTTAACTTATTCGTCATTGATACGTGTTTGTATTTTTTTCCTTTTCGCTTATTCACAAATCATTCACAAATTATTCACAAATTAGATCACAAATAAGCGCAAAATAAAAATTCGATGTATCAGTAGGCCAAATTCGAAACGCAACAGGGAAAACATTTGTATGATTATCAAAATCTTTCTCGAGGATCTTTTTTAGAGTAGACAAATAAAGTCAGATGCGTGATCGCGTAATAAATATTATTTTTAAAGCTGCACGTTCTTTAATACTGTTTTATTATTTTTCATCGCACATTTAAGGATCGTGCGCGTTTAATTGTTTTTAAATTCATTGTAATAGAAACAAAGGAAGAATCTATATAGCACATCTATCAATGGCTTTTATTGTCATTGTAGGAAAGATATTAAATTTGTTTATGATTAGATTAAATGAAGATATTTATTTAATAATAAATAAATCTCATCGTTAAGATTAGGTGTCTTATATTCGCCATTCGCCCCTATAGATTCTGCAACAAAAGAAGAACCAAGAAGCGAGATGTGGTAACAAACATATATATATATATATATATATATATATATATATATATATATATATATGTATGTATGTATGTATGTATGTATGTATGTATGTATAATATTATTATTGTAGTTACTCCATGCTATCGGCAAAATAAAAGTACAAAAAGGCAAAAGGAAAAAAATCAAAGAAAGTCTACCGAAAGAATCTGATTAAATGTTGACCGGTATATTCGAATTTCGATACGATATGTATCATAAATTATTCATTCGTTCGTGATTTATAATACAGCATTAAATAGAATTAAACATTAATAGTTTTAGTTTGTTCGTCAGATACACTTATCTTTGTTGCAACAAACGTGCTTATATTTTTTTAACGCTTATAAATACAGACAAAGAAATGTATTATTTTATAGTTATATAGTTTAATGTTTGATTTACTCATATTGAAAAGAAAAAACAAATGTATCGATAGAATTGAAGTATATCAAGTATGTTAAATGTACCTATGTACAGTAAATAAAAGCGATAATTCGGATTCTTATTCAAACGTACGACAAATTTATGTGACTAAGTATTCCTTCAAAAATGTTTATTAACGCAAACATAATTAAAAGAATAATGTTCTTTTTTTCCATCAAAGATGTATATGTTTTATTTCATATTGAAAATCTCATCGTTTATAAAAAGAAACGAATATATCATTGGTAATAAAAAATTGGCGTATGAAGTACTCGCTGGCTTGATCGAAAATAAAGTAGAAGATTTTAGTAGAAGAATTGCTACGTTAGATTAGCCGCCATCGCACGTCGCTTATTCACTAACCATGATCTCCGATACCACGTTAGAGAGTCGAATGATATCGTTGGTGAACACCGCCTACTTCTTCGACAGGGGCGGTCCTATCACTATGACGCAGGGACGTATATATACTTTCGACGGTTTTTAATGACAATGATCGGTAATAATTTGTTCCGTTATAAGCATTAGTCAAAAGATCATATATAAGAACTAACTGAGCGAGGAAACAGATCCTCCCGTAACGATAACATTTTTCTTTCTTCCCAAAAACTTTTTATATCTCCTATTTTACTAGTAACTACAACTACATTATTGTTGTTGTTGTTTTTTATTATTATTATTTTTTTCTTTATCCAGATTCATGCGATTTTAATCAAATAATATCATAAATGTCATCGTGCATTCATTTAAACGATGACATTCCATCGTTTAAATAAATGATACATCGTTTTTCGTGCAATACTTTCTCCGCAACTTATTACTTTCCACTAATATCAATGTGATCTGTATGTATATAGATAAATACAATGAATCTGATTATATATTATATAATAATTATATAATTTATAATGTTATACACAGCAACTATTCTAAGTATGGAATAAATATTAAAAAGTGGCATTTATATTCTACCATGTTCGATCGTATTGGTCAAACGGATGATCCGCTTTGCTCGCACTTTTAATATTACAAAGATTACTTTCTTTCGTCGAGCGAGCGAGCGAGCGAGCGAGAGAGAGAGAGAGAGAGAGAGAGAGAGAGAGAGAGAGAGAGAGAGAGAGAGGACGTCATGAAATAACCATTCGAAATGGCAGAATGTTGAAAGGCAGGGCCCGAGTATCGAATCGGTACGGGTTTGGGAGGCGGTGGTAAAACCCTCACGGTGGAAAGTAGTAGCGAGGACGAGGAGGTGCATGGCACATCGTACAGCATACCGCACGGCAAGGCAAGGCAAGGCAACGCAAGGCAAGGCAAGGCAAGGCAAGGCAAGGTACGGCACGGCACGGCACGGCACGGCACATTGCACGGACTAGCAGACAAACAGACTACTGCTTTGGCACTGGTATCGCGGGAGTCGACGGTAGTAGCAGTGACGGCAGCAGTGGCAGTGTTTGCTCATCGGTGCTCATCGAGAGTTCGACCGAAGAGCGCTCGAGGTACCGCCGTTTGGTAAATGTTTCGAGTCCTGAGAAATTATCTGCGTGTGTGCGCGCTTATACATATTTGTTTATTCCTTTTAAAATAAGGAGAAACTGTAAGAAGCGATTGAAAAGAATTGGAAAGGATTTGTTTGATCTCCATTATCCTTAAATTCTCAATCATACCAAGTTAAGTTAAGATCGAAGAAGCCAGGTAAGATAAATTCGATTGTGATCGATCCGCGCGGCGCGACACGGCGCAGCGCGGATCCTCGAAGATCCTTCGAGGAGAGTTTTTGCGGTGGTGCTGGTGGTGTACTATAGATAGAAAAAGCAACTGGAGAAGAAAGAAGAAAAAGAACAAGAAAAAAACAACGAGGACGATAACGACAAACGGTTACCACGGTTGTGAGAGCAACAAGGAGTACAACAACGTTGACGACGACGATAACGACGTCGGCGACGACGATCACGACGACGACGACAACAATAACGACGACGACGACGACGACGACGACGACGACAACGACGACGACGGCGACGGCGACGATAACGACAACGACGACGACGATAACGACAACGACGATAACGACAACGACAACGACGACGACAACGACGACGACGGAGACGACGACGACGACGACGACGACGACGACGACGACGACGACGACGACGACGACGAAGAGGACGAAGGCAACAACGACGACGACGAAGACGAAAGTGTTGTGGCGGCGGTGGTGGTGGTGGTGGTGGTGTTGGAGGCGGGAGGGTGACCTCCGGCCAGAGCTCGTCGACGACGAGATGTTATCGTGCCGTCTCGCGCCGATTCTGATCCTCACTACGATCCTCAGCGAATTAACGACGAGCGGCTGCGGTGAGAGGATGAGTGGACTTTACGTCGACAATGGCTTCGATCAGACGATCGTACACAGGGTCGTTAGCCAGAGAGAAAAACGTGAAGTCGAGCATGAAATATTGAATTTACTCGGGTTGCCTGATAGACCAAGGAACACAGCTGGAAGGCCACCTCAAATCAAAAGATCCGCACCTAAATTTCTTCTTGACATTTATAAGAACGCTCTTGGCGAAGATGAGGACGATAGCCGACGATCGATTGCCGATCAAACGCATAGGGCTGGAGGAGAGTTCGATCTTACTGGTCAGGATCTCAGGGCCATCGACCAGAGCGACGTCATCATGACCTTTGCTGCGCACAGTGAGTGATTATTCTCTTCAGGGGAGGGGAATAGACGGAGAAAACGAAGAGCAGAGAAGAGAGAGAGAGAGAGAGAGAGAGAGAGAGAGGGAGAGAGAGGGAGGGAGAGAGAAATGCGACTCATAAGTCCGCGGCTACTCGCGATTCTGCGTGACTCCTTGCCATACTTATTTGAATACATGCATGGACAAACTCGTGGTATAAAGAGAAAGATAATAGGCGAGAACTTCTCCAGAATTTTTCGATTTTTATTAGCTACCCCGACGTCAATACAGATACATTTCTTTCTCGTTTATGCTCCTCTTCGTTTTCTCATCTGACCATAGACCAGATGCTTTTTATTTGCAATTTTATTCCGAGTCGTCATCTCGTGACATTTCAATTAGCTCGGAATGGCATATCACTCTTGCTTGGAATAGGATAGAATCAACGATATCTTGAAAGACCTCTCTCATTAAGCTGATCTTCTTGAATCAATGAAAGAAAAATAGAAGAAGTAGAGAAGGAAATGCATTTACGTTATTCAAGGTAGAGATCGTGAACCCCGTTCACGACGTATTCCAAAACTCGTTTACGAACCCGTTCTTCGTGAATCTATGTCCACGTAGAAACACACCGAGAGGTAACGAGTTCTAGTTGCGAAGATTTAATATGTCTTTGTGTGATCTTTTTATTTCATCGAGTTCGTTAATTTAATCAGATATCAAAATTCTTATCACAAATTGATCATTTCATCAATGATCGTCACGTTTACACATACACTTACGTTTACATATACTACCGTTTCTCACGTTTAACAGTTATTTTGGCAACACTTGTAAGCGGAAGCAGAAAGCCGAAATGTCTCGACGACTTTCTTCGATTTCGACGCATACAAATGTATAAAACTCCTCCTCTCACGATACTTTCTATTTGCTAAGATTCTCGCTTTATCGTACCACTTACTACAAGCGACTAAAATTTCCTAGCAGTCGTCCGTATGCAAAGATATCTATACAAATATATTACAAAATAGGCTTAGGATCGCAAAGGTCTTTCTTCGTGAATGAATCTATTTTAAAAAGATTCATTCTCGAATTCGACAGCGTTCAATTAAAATGAGATATATCTTTTATTGTCGATGTTACGAATAGAAGAAAAGTAACATTTGTTGAAAGTCGATAAGACCATATACATCGATATTTTCTATTAATCTCTTCTGTCCGAAGATGAGATACCAAAGTATCGCGATAGAACGAGCTCAAATTGGCAACCAAGATATATCCGAATCGAGGAATGCAACGTTTCTCCTTCCATGAAGAAAGGAAGAGGAAGTCTGCACGATTGGTCGTCCAAGAACGACATCGACAAGGAATTCGATCTTGGTTTTGTGATCAGGCTTACGTGGTCGAACGTGAGAGGTCAGTTTCTAGTGTGGAACTTGGTATCCTTCGCAAAGAAGCACGGTTGGACTTCTCGGAAACTTCTTCTTCGTCCATGTGCTCTCTCTCTCTCTCTCTCTCTCTCTCGCTCTCTCTCTCTCTCTCTCTCTCTCTCTCTCTCTCTCTCTCTCTCTCTCTCTCTCTCTCTATCTCCCTGACGTTGCCGTCTCTACCGTGGCTCGCGTTGAGAAACGTTCTAGGCTTTTCGACGTGATATGCGGCATGCATATAAATTGATACCCATAAGGCTATAACCATAACTTATTCGACATATGTACCCAACCCAATACTAGGAACTCAGAGCGTCCGATAAAAACGTACATAAATTAAATCGCGTTATTACGTTATACGACTACCAGTCCGTTTTAATTGATTGCCCTGTTCTCCCTTACATATGTGCCTTCTGTCTTTCTCTTTTCCTTTCTGCTGCTGCACTTGTATGCTAATAATAATTAGAATATATATTATAAATACATGTGTGTATGTGTCTACACAGACATGCACGCACGCGGACACACAGCCTTATTACACGCCTATCTGTAATCAGAAAGCAACAGTTGAAAATGTTAAAACAACGTTCTCTCAATTCGATAATCAGCATCGTTAAGATCGTACGCGATCATCTTCAAAAGTATTCGCGAAAATCAATATATGGAAATTCTTCTTCTTTCGTTCTCCATCTTTTTCGTTTAGACCGTGCGATTTATAAGCCGTATCCGAATAAATCCATATATCTCGAAGTCCTTCGGAGATTTGTAGGCATAGTCATCGATATTTAGGTACCATGCCGGCGCAAGGCCGCACAATCTCTACTTTTAAAAATATCATCAAGAATATCACACGTATATGGTTATTAAATAATATCTTTGATCGATTGATTCGAAAGAACGAAGAAAAACGCTTCGGATCGCTAATAAAATAGATATAAAAACATCTTGATACACGTGCGCATCTTTACAATATATTATCTAAAGTTTCTCCATCGCCTTTCTCTTTCTTCCTTTTACTTATTCTCTTTCCATTGGTCATGGGTATCCTCATTGGGAAGACGAGTCAATATCTCTCTTTCCCCACGTGAAGCCGCGGGCAGGTAAAAATGTCTCAACTTGGGCGCCCATGTTCATCCCGGATAGTTCTTTTGCTCCTCTCTTCCCAAGACCGTTCTCTTTCCCCTCTCTTCATCTCTCATTCTCTCGACTATCTGTCTTTTACCAAGGGCGGCTCTCTTGTCTTTCCGACAAGTGAGAGAGAGAGAGAGAGAGAGAGAGAGAGAGAGAGAGAGGGAGAGAGAAGCATTTAGCAAAAACCAAGAGAGAATCTAGAAGGAATAGATAGATGATGGACCGTCCGGTTTCTTGCCGAGGTCGAAAAGTGGCGAATGCAAAGTGATTGTGACTTTACTAGATAGGACTAATAGCTCGGATCGGCCTTAACGAGGCTTAGTTTATTCTTTTCGAAGAAATACCAATAATGTCTTGAAATAATGTCAAATATTACCTAGTAAAAGAATTAAATGATTCGTCGTTAGTAAGTATGAAAAATAGCTTATCGTAAAAGAGCCTTGAGAATAAGGCATGTACGATAGGTATGCAAAAGGTACGTAAAAGAGAGTAGATAGCTAGTAAGAAAGATAACGAAGAATAAGAGAATGCATATACTCTTTCTTGTACGGCTACTTCCTCGTAGCCAGTTGTCGGACTATGATGCGCGTTTGAATGTAAGAGAAGTCGGATGAAGCTGTGGGAGGGTGGAGGAGTCCAAGTGGGATGGAGTAGAGTGGAACGGACGGGTACGGAGGGGGTAAAAAAGAAAAGTCCACTCTTGGCGTGGAGCGGTCCAGAATGGACTCGAGCTATTCGGGACCACCCCGAGTGCCAGGGGTCCAGCCTCGCTCGCGGCAATCAGGTGCCGTTGGAATGCGACCGTCCAAGAAAAACAAAACAAATTTTTATGCCCTCGTCTGCTCCCCGCCCCCTCTTAAGGCCCTCCTCTAAGGCTCTCCTTCGTTCTCTTCCTCCTCCCCGCCTCTGATCAGAGAAACATTAGGCATTACTTAAGCCTCTTCTGTGGCCTCTGGAGCCGTTAGAGGAAGAAAGCGAATGGGAAAGAGTATGTTCTCTCTTCTCTTTCCTTTTTCTTCCTTCTCTTTTCTTCGTTCCTCCTCTTCCATGACCCTTCTTCTCTCTTAACTCGAAGGGTAAGATAGTCTCTAACTGTAGCCGCTTTGACGGTAAAAAAAAAGGACGATTTCACGCTGCGAATTGTCTACGGCTCGTTTTGGAGATCCTCGTTTACGAGAATTGCCCTTATCGATCTTTAAAACAAGCCTTCCTCTTTGAAATAAGCTTTGTCGGTATAACTAAAAAAGAAAACTGACCCATATATTAAGATTCTTCCGTTCGAGCGGAATTTTGCGGGAAATTCATTTCTTTTGATGTGACTTTGTCGACTTAACGTGACTCATTGAGAAACGTTGGGATAGATTCTTTTTAAGAGAATTTTTATAACGTTCGTAAATGACCTGCCTTTAGCTGTCCCCTTATCTTTAACGACAGAAGCTTCCATAGTTTAGTAGATAAGGAGTGGAGACTAATTGCCTCTAAACGAACCCATCGTAAATTTACGTTCCACGCGGTGACCGTCGTTGAAACATTACGGCTTAATGAAAGTGCTTTTCTCGATTCGCAGATCATCACGTTCCTGGGGTGAGGCACGAACGCGGAAAAAGGCTTTGGTTCGATGTCTCGGATGTTCCACCTGGAGAACACATAATTGGAGCTGAATTAAGGCTTTATCGCAGCATAGACGTGAAAAGTCGAAGGAATCGTGGATCTTACATGATCACGGCATATCGGGTTCTAAGAAGTGAAGATGGGTAAGCCTTAAGATTGAACAGTTTTTCGTTGAGATCTCTCTCTCTCTCTCTCTCTCTCTCTCTATATGTATATATATATATATATATATATACACACACACACACATACATACATACATACATACATATAGTTATATGTATATGTGTATATATGTGTGTACACATATATATGTTTCTCTCTCTCTTTCTATCCATCTATCTACCACGTGGACTCTCGAAATTAATATGAATGAAAGGTGGCGAATTAAAAGTTTCTTCTTCGTAGGTTATAAGTCGCAACTTATCTTGTCGATTATGAACGAAGGTGCATTTCTTAATTATTCATATTTCAAATGTCAAAGAAATCGTGAGAAGAAGCGTTTTATCTTTACCTTTTTCTTATTTTCTCACTCTTTCTGTCTCTTTCTGTGACTTTTGTTTTTTCTCAATCTGTCTTTTCTATCGCTCTCATAATTTTATCTAGAGAGATAATTGATCTCCAAGAGAAAAGCAAGACCAATTTCGTTTGAGCAAAGGAAATATTGGTGGTTTTTGACATCGTCATCGTAGTCCTAATTAGGCGGTCTTCAAGTCAGCGAAAAAATGTCAGGTATTTTTGTTCTACCTGTGAGAAAGCATCGAGGACCCATTCATCTCTTTCTCTTTTCTTTTTTCTTTTTCTTCCGTCTTTCTGGTTGTCTGATTCATACCCATGGTTGCGTCTAAGGTATGCCATATAGTGATGACGATAGTAGATGGTTGTTATTTTTCAAGTACGAAAGATCGCACGTCTTTCCTTATCAAATGGACCATTTCCAGCTTTCTCGATGTAAGGATCTCGGCAAGGACGATACGGGTGGTAGGGAGATCGAGGAGGAATAAAATCTGATATGGCAGGGTATGCGCGCGACGAAGAAGAACGAGCATTTAGCGCATGGAAGAGCGGTCGGTCGATTAATTCGGTCCTTCCGAGAGGAAGACCGAGCTTCCAACGTGAATGGCGACGGCGTGTCTATGCCCGTCACTGTCCGTCACTGGTACCTCCGCAGACTTTGGTACTACGACCTGACCGATATACAGGCCCCGACAGGAAACGCTATTCCGTAAATTGAGGTAAATTAGCCGTGGAGACGACGGACTCCGGGCAAGGAGTTAAGAATGCGAGTTACTCGCTGTGCCTACGCAGTTAGACGCACGCAGTTCCTCTGTCTCCACCTCCACCTCCTACTCTTTCCTCTCCTTCTTCGTTTCCCTCGATGCGTCACGCATCCTTTTCTTCCTATTTCTTTTCCTTCATCTACTTGAAGCTTCTTTCGAGACAACTTGGCGACTCAGCTTTCTTATGTGCGCTCAGGTTTCTATAAATGTTCTGTCAGATACAAGACGCAACCACGTGCTCCGCTCTGCCACTCTTCGACAAGTGTTTGTAAAAAATTTGTGAGCCGACCGTATATATAGCTCTCTCTCTCTATGTATATATATATATACATATATATATATACATATATATAATATATATACATATATATAATATATATACATATATATATAATATATATATATATATATAATATATATATATATATACATACATATATATATATATATATATATGTATATATATATATAATCGGCAAGTCTACCTTCTTCGAGAGTCGACGTTCCCACAATCTTTTTCTCCGCATGATTCATTGTGCTTCGTGAAGCGGCCAAGCATGCACCGATGCGAAGTAATTTACATTAATTTCAACTTTTAATGATTTTCTCATTTCGACAATTTGCCAAACGATGATGTTATAGATATGATGATTGCAACGAGTGAATGAGCTAGGTATGCGAGACGATGCAAATTCGTTTACGTAAGAATCTAATGCTTTTCAGCCGATAGATCCGATCGATTTGCGCTCACGCGAGAGGAATGTTATTTGAAACGCAATAATTATCGTGGGAAGAAACGAACGTGACGAGATAATTCATTATCGGTATATACATGTATACCTTCACATACCGATAGTTATATATACGTATATAGGTATATATTACGTACGAAAAAATTATTATGTCAACTCGTCCGATGGCGTTCGTTTCAACGGGAAAAACTAGAAATGTTTCCTACTCGCATAAGACATGATTAGATGTATTGACGATGCTGTAACGATAAGCAGATTTTTCTACGTATCGGTGCGATTTGACACGCACTTATTGTTAGATT
Organism: Vespa velutina; assembly: GCF_912470025.1. Classification (NCBI taxonomy): domain Eukaryota; kingdom Metazoa; phylum Arthropoda; class Insecta; order Hymenoptera; family Vespidae; genus Vespa; species Vespa velutina. Next base: position 43,525 of record NC_062191.1, on the reverse strand, counting down.
ATGAGTAACGCATGTTTCTCTCTGTCTCCGTCTATTCGTTCGTCTTTCCCTCATTCTCTTTCTCACTCTCTATCTATCTCTCTTTCTAATTATGCGTAGGCACGTTAATTATCTCTTCAAGGATCTAAATACGACGCAAAGCGTGCTTCTTTGTAGTCGATGACAAGGCAAATCTTGCATTGGTGATTTGTTAAAGACAGTAAACGATCGGCTATATAGCTTTATACTTTAGTATATTAATATAATATTATATATTTTTAGGTCACGGGAATTACAATATGTTGATGCGATAAACACGACAATAGGAAGAGAAGGATGGTTGACATTAAACGTCAGCGAACCTCTTTCACATTGGGTGAATAACCCCAATGGAAATCGAGGATTATATCTTTCGGTTCATCCTGCCGATCGTTCTGGTGAGTGGGTAGTTATTTTTATTATAAGCTCGATTATTTTTTCAGGCATAATCGATCGACCGTTCTTTTTTTTTTCGACGAATGAGTTTTCAAATTGTAGGCATGAACAACATTGTCGTAATAAAAATGAAAATGTTCGCAAAAAATTGCTCCAAATAGATTACAAAAATGAAGGCTACTTATTAAACGATATTGCCTACGAAAACGGTGGGGGAGGGATAAGCCCACGTGATTACACGTAAATTGTCGTAATGCGAAGTTCACGCGTGCTTAAGCATGGATATGCTCTTACACATGCACGGATGCGCGTGCTTACAGCATGCATTGAGCAACAGCTCATGGCTAATAAACGCTTTGGGGTCAGAAGTTCGACGCGGTGAATTCCGGATCGTTCCTATACACCTGACTCGAGGAAGACTGTATGCTATAGACGCATAAGTATACGTATACACCTGTTACAAGCTCTCACTTCCACTCTGGAAAGAGTTGCTCGCTCTCTCTCTCTCTCTCTCTCTCTCTCTCTCTCTCTCTCTCTCTCTCCTTCCTCCGTCTTCTCCTCTCATTTCTCTCACGCATAACTATTAAGACCTAACAGTAACTAGCCATATAGTCATATTTTTTCGTATCATTTTCTAAAGTAATCAGAATCGATTGAGAAAGAAATTCTTATTGATTTCTTTAGTGAAATTTCTTCAATAAAAGTTCTTGATCTAAGAAAATATTGAAAAAGCACGCGTTGCTTCCTTTTTCCGTCATTCGCGCAAATACAATTCATCAACATGATTTTATAAGTAATTTAAAGTTCTTTACAAATGGTTGCTGAGAGATCTGGCGTCTGCTTGTCTTCCCATGTCGGTGAGATGGTCTCTCCAGTTTAAGATGTGGATGAAAAAAAGGCAGATGTTTGGACACGTCACGAAGGGGAAAAGGATACAGAAAGGAAAGAGAAAGAAGATACCTAGATGATACGATAACTTCGACCATGAATCTTATTTTGTCACTGAATTTCAGATGAAGATCACGGAGAGTGAAACAAAAGGCAATTCGTTTTTAATAGCGAATAAGAAATTCATCAATTATTTCGTGAATAGAATCACATCAGGAATCGAAATAATTAAATATTGAATTTATTCGATTATATTATAATTCGATTACTTTGGCGTTGGAGATGAGAACCTAATCAGTCAGACATTTATTACTTTATTAGAATAATATTTAATAATAAATATTTATTACTTTGTCGGGAGATCTATCTATTTCAAACACGATAGTAAAAGATGACATTAATTGTGATCCTTTTATTGTTAATACACTATCGGGACTTATTGGTGGGTTACAACGATATCATCGAGAATATATAAATGCGGTATGTTTCAAGCAAAGTAGCTGAAACCATCCGAACGTCGCGTGTCCGTAGAGTTTGTTGTTTGCCGCGCCTAGATCATTTTGTTGCTTGTTTCTTTCTTCCCATACCCTGTCACTGTTCTCTCTCTCTCTCTCTCTCTCTCTCTCTCTCTCTCTCTCTCTCTCCGTCCCTCTCTCTCTCTCTCTCTCTCTCTCTCTCTCTCTCTGATACCCGCACACGTGCACACCGTCTTCCACTTCTCTCATTCTCAGTACAACCGGTTTACCTTTGATCATTCAATATAAAACACAAGATCGGAGGTACACACTTTCATACAGACATCTTTTCTGTACATACGGATTAAGAGAGATACCTGCATACGTGTGTGCGTGCACGCGAGCTTCGAGAGGAGAGAAGAGGAGAGAGAGAGAGGAGAGAGAGAGAGAGAGAGAGAGAGAGAGAGAGAGAGAGAGGGAGAAAGAGATACCACAATATATCCTTCTTTTTTATCTTCGTGGAGAGGCGCGTTCCTCTTGCAACACGTATTTACCTACGAATATTCATGCACGCGTTTCTACTCTCTCTCTCTCTCTCTCTCTCTCTCTCTCCCTCTCTCTCGGTGACTCTCAACCAAAGGGTTGTCAATTTTCCTCGTTTGTTTGGACTCGTTCATCAAGTGGCTACTTCTGTTCTCCGCGAAAGAGTTTTTTCTTCTTGCAAAAAATGAAACTCTTTAGAAAGTGCAGTCAGGCGATGCTATCGCACTCAAATAATCGTATGTATGCTTCTTTTCCACGTTACGCCTACGCATACTCGACTTGCAACACCTCGGAAAGTTAACGACGCAGCGCGTGATACGCTTTCGTCTAATGGTACTACAGACATGTGTAAAGATCCTTTGATATTTTAAATCGTATGTCCTATAGTAATACTTTTATTATTCTTTCTTTTCTTATACCATTAGGTTGATACAAAGAGTACTAGGGATGGGTTCCGAGACATATAACGGGTTTATAACGCTACAAACGATATACATTTTAATTCAATGTATTTCGGCTCAATGTAACCAAATAAATATTGTGAAAAGCATCGATTAGAAGGAAAATTACAATAATACAAGATTAGTTGTTATTTAATTTGTATATAAAGATCGTTCTATCCTTGAATCTCGAAGAATGAAGATAAAGATAAAGATAAGAATCATATATACTCTTGTTCTCAATAATTTAAGGACATGCACGCGTTTTCTAAAAGAATTCTAGCTAACGTTTCTAAGAAGCAGACTTTTCAAAGTCGGGAGAGAAGAGTATTTCTTCGATGTAGTAGGAAGTGAGAGGAGCTTTGATCGACTTCGTAAAGTGGAACAGAGTGCAGTAGCAGCAACAGATGTCTTATAATCGTCGCATTCCACGACGTACGCATTTTTCGTGCACGATGTCGGCATATAAACGCGATCGTTCGATACGCGTGACATATGTATACGTCTTATTAGATTGTGTCACTTTCATAAATTTCTGATCGAAAAAGATACAATTTTCTAGATTTCTAAGACTCTTCAACGTTCCGACAGAGAGAGAGAGAGAGAGAGAGAGAGAGAGAGAGAGAGAGAGAGAGAGAGAGAGAGAGAGAGAGAGAGAGAGAGAGGGAGAGAGAGAGAGAGAGAGAGAGAGAGAGAGAGAGAGAGAGAGAGAGAGAGCGTTAATGGCGAATGAATTAGTATAACCGTTTATTGGAAATAAGTAATACGTACATGTATGCGCGTGGGGCTGCTCGTTCGAACGTAACTCTGAAGCCATCGTTCTGTAACGGCATGCATTCGTCGCGATCACAGTGGCAGGTGACCGTTGCAATCACGGCAAATGCTCGTTCCTGCGGACCAATTTACTAGCTTTCTCGAACTTCTCCGCACGACCGAGAGCCCGTAAGAAGGATCATTTGCATACACACCGAGCAATGCCTGCCCGGAGAGTCACCGGTGTAATCTCTTTCGCCGGTCCGCGCCTCGAGGCAATGGTGCCTTTTTTCTTTTTATTCCTTTCCTTCTCCTCGTGGCCAACGAGAGAGTCGAGGAAGAAAAAAAAAGAAGAAGAAGAAAAGAAAGAAGAAGTGGAAAAAGAAAGATAAAAGAAAGAGAAGGGAAGGGAAGATTCCTACGCTCAACGAATCCAACGAAATGTGCGTTTCGAATTTGCCGGCGAAACTTTGTTGTACGAATAGAATAAAACTGCCTAAACGTGTATTCGCGGTATTCTTTCACGAGTCTTTCTATAAATTTGCATATAGTTACTGAATATTTCACTATTTCACATATACGATATACTCGTGATAAGATAACGATCGAGCAATTGAATCGCATACGTTTTCATATGTTCCCATACATTCGCATACCTGAGAGAATCGTAAACTCGATGCGCGGAATAACTTTATTCGAATGTTGCTTAACGAAGCAAACTTGGATACATCAGGGACTTATGGATATTAAATAATAAAATAATTGACAATTTGCAAGATAGAAGGATTATTTATATCCATTCTGACAGTTGAAACATGTCACATAATTACTTTCATATACCCTTCATTCGTACGATGTCTATTCGTACGATGTGAAATATTGTTTAGATCTCATTCGCAAGAATAAGGAAAATTACGTATAATCTCGTATAATTTCGTATAAATTAGAGAAATTGCGTGGAGTAGGTGCCGGAGCAACAAGGAAATTATCTTGCATGCTTATGAAACTGTTAGTGATTCCGGTTAAAAATAGCGATCAAGCGTTCTTTTTATGAACGAACCCGTTAAATAAATCATAAGATAGAGTTATACGCATTGATCGTGACACGACTAGTGTAATAAGGACTGATAAATTGCTTCAAGGAAATAAAACGCCGCTGAATATTTACTGTGGAACGATGCTCGGTTTGCTGATCATTGCTATTCAATTATCGGTAATGCAATGTGGAAGGTCGTTTCACAGTCAAGTTTCTTCTGCATTCAATGGCGAAACGTTCATGCACAATATCGATAGATACATTTCGATATGTATCTCCCAAGAGTCCAATTTCCTTTCGATCGTTAGTCGCTGTCGTTGTTGAAAATCATCGACGATGATAGAAACGTAAACGGTAGGTAATCGATGTCTAGCTCGATCATCGATGCGAGCACGCGCGTACCTAACATATACTACGTACATTATATATGCATACATGCATGCTGTGTGTGTGTATGCGTGCATGCGTGTGTTTATATGTGTATGTATGCACGTATGTATGTATATATATATATATATATATATATACATACTTATATATATATATATACATACTTATATATATATATACATACTTATATATATATATATATATATATATATATATATATATGCCACATAATTAAGATATACTACGTGGCAACGCTACGTTGCCTTAATTGCAGGGCTAACATGTTGGGAAACCGCGAACTGTAATCTATATCGTCGAAGTGAACGGCTCGATAGGTATCAGACTGCTTGAGTTAGGCTCGAGATTCTTAAATGGTTAATATTCATGAAGGTTGGCTATTAATAATCTCAAAAGGCAGACCCATTCTAATAAACATACGTTTAAATGTATTCGTCGTATTTACGTATGTATGTATCCATTCGCAAGCTTTCCTTTTATGAAGCCAAATGTGTGCGTCGAAATAAAGACATTGTCGAAATAAAATTGAAACGATCCGTTTAAATAATAGCGATGGAATACGTTCGATATATCGATATTCTTTTTTTTTTTATTCACGAAATGAAAGAAACTTTAACAAGTTAATCGAGTTTTAATACATATAGCTATATTTTTTTTCTCAGTGCACGAGATGAGGCCAGAGGATGTCGGCATCGTTGGGTTCAGAGGTGATCCGGACAAGCTACCCTTTAGGTGGGTTACTTCAAAGCTCTGGCATCAGAGAATCGAAAGTGAGACAAAAACGTGATGCCAGGAGAAGAAAGAAAAGCGAATCGTCTAGCTTAGATTATCGAAATAATCCTTACACCGGTAATTACCGTTCTTCGTTTCGTACTTATTTTTTTACGTATAAGAAGAAAAAAAAAAAGAAAAGAAAAAGAACTCCTTAAATAGACGTACATGCATATTAGACTACACGATATTTGACATCTTCGAAATAAATGCATTGCAGATCCTGGCGCGCAATACAACTCGAGAAACTTGCAAGATTTCAAACGCTCTACGTCAGCTTCAGGGATCTTCAGTGGCAGGTAAATGATGAAGAATCGCTTAATGCATTATTTTATGCAGAAACTTCTTCTATTTGTCGATTCGGTCTTTGTCAGAACTTGTTGTTATTTATCGATGAATAATGAATATTGATTTTATAGGACTGGATCATAGCACCGACGGGTACCGACGCATATTATTGCAGCGGTGAATGTAATTTTCCCTTGAACGCTCATATGAACGCTACCAATCATGCGATCGTACAAACATTGGTGCATCTCGTGACCCCGGTAAAGTACCAAAGCCCTGTTGCGCGCCTACGAAACTTTCTGCCATTTCAGTCTTATATTTTCTCGACGAGAGCAACGTTATTTTAAAAAAGTATAAGAATATGGTTGTAAAGAGCTGCGGCTGTCATGATCAAGTTTACCCACTTTTTCGAAAGAACAGTCCTTTCAATAGCGAATGGATCGTCGTTCGATCCTGCATCTGGAAGGTCGTCACCTAGCTTGGCGTTTTCAATACTTTTTTTTTTTTTGTTTTTTTTTTTATTCAAAACGTTTCAACAGAAACATGGCAATGAGTCGTAAACGAGCAACGATACCTACGTTTTCCCATCATTTTTTATAATCATTGGTAAGACGCAACCCCGATGCAATCCTGACGCAACGTTCAGATCCAAATTTCTCTCACACACATACACACACACACACACACACACACACACACACACACAATAAGGATAACTGCAACGAATGCGAGAAATATATTTTAATATATCGAATATCGATGGCATTTCAACTGAAAGAATTCATTTAAGTGACATAACAAAGTTTAAAGACTTTACACGAACTTCGGTTATAGCTATTGTTGAATAAAACAATGTCTTTCTCTTTTTTTTTCTTCCGAGAATGTACATTTATTTACATATGTATGAGAAAATATCAATGCAATTATTCCATGTAATTAGACTTATTTATATTTCTTAGTATATCACTCATTCGAACGGACATTGTATGTAAGAGAATACTCTTATCGAATATACCTATATTATAGAGTTATTTAATGTAAACCATTCCATTTTTTAATGACGATTGTTTGGAAACGAAAATTGGATAATTTATTATTACAACCTCGCGCAATGAAAACAAATTCGTTAAATAACCAAAATTTTGTAACCTTATGACATTTATCTTTTGCACTCCTACCGCGTTTTTTGCAAAAGAATTTATAATCAATAGTGAAATTCTTCAATGAGAAAAATAATGTTAATTATTAATTGCTGCTAATTAATCCAAAATAAAAGTCAGGTAAGAAAATAAATAAATCACGCGTGCATATATATATATATATATATATATATATATATATATGTATGTATAAAATTAGATCTATCGAATGTCAAAGTGTATGGATGGGATTCTTCTTCTTATTTCTTTTTTTTTCTTTTTTTTTTTTTTAAGTAACGAAACGTGTATGAGTGTTGTGCGGAGGTAGGTATGTAAATTGAAACATAATCTAGTTTACAGTTATGTTCTCACAACTTTTGTAACGACAATGTAAATATACCGTTGTACATATGTTCAGCAATAATATACATTGCATTGTAAAAAAAAATAGTTATTTCTAAAAATTATTTTGTTTTCCATTTCCTTTCTAGAAAACAAAATAAAAAGTATTAAGAATATTGACGTAATATAGATAGCAATATTTAATATATTACATACTTTTTAAATATCTAATGCGTTATTAGCGTTCTAATTTAAATAACACTCTAAATATAAACTAGATTATTTAGTTATAGTTAATATATTATTTATTATACTTTATATTACTGCACACACACACACACACACACACACACACACACACATATATATATATATATATATATATATTATCGTCGGTAGGTAACGCTTAAATAAAATTAGGGTAATTGTTAAAAAGCGTCGCTAACAATCGTTTAATAGCTCTTCCTTTTACCGACAGGAGGTAACCTTACATTAAGCATATACTACCTGAAAAAAATGTGAAAACAATCAACGTACACAAAGGAGCACTTAATATGCACTTGCAAAGTTTATTTTATGCAGATAAAAAGGTTTAACCTTTCCTAAGAAATATTTCGAAAAAATTCATTCTCTCTTTATTCTATCTTGCAATCTCGCAGGACTATCTCATTTTGTTGTATTTACTTGTTCCATAATTCTTGTCTCTAAAACGTATCTCACATGTCCCGATCTATTAACACTTACAATTAGTAAAGCGGTATTTTTATTCCTACAATAAGATGTAATACGTAAGAAAAGCAAAACATTATTATATCGTATTAAAAATATTCTATTTCACTTTATATATCACTTACATTTTGTATTATCAATTACGTTAGATAAGTTAATGAGATTGGAATTAGTGCCCACCAAATTCTTACGGTACTGCATTGTAAGATTGTTTAATTTATAACATTACTTTTCGTATGTCTAATCATAAAGTTTGTGCATACACTGCTAATAATCCTCCTTGATATCATTTGATATCATTCGATGAACGTATTTTTACACGTAACAATACTTCATAAATTTAATTATACATATAATATATATAAGATACATTACTTTATATACATAGATTTAAACACTTATACAGCATATTCTTGGAGAAGTAGAAAAAGTTTTTATCATACAGTTCAATTGTACATTTACTGTCATTTCTATGAAAAGAAAATTGACATCCATTTTTTTATGTACATACATGCATTACATATATACATATATATATATATACATATATATATATATATATTATACACGTTATATATGTTGTTAAAAGTTTTAGATACCAATCCTTTCTTTTCCTTTTTTTCTTTCGTGCTCATTGCATTTGTAAATTTATCGATTTTCCTATTGAAATAAAATTAAGAATACAATATCTCTATCTCGGGATTTGTTTCTCTTATGATAATACATTAATAAGATATTATTGTATTATTATTTAAAAAATTTAAATTTTCGAGAAAATTGAAATTTCGCGCGTATCTCATTCAAGATGGCTGCATGTTGACGAATGAAGAAATCTTATGATCGAACCGTTTGAACGCCGGTACAAAACTTATTATGATCAAGGAAAGTGGTTATAACGATAGATAAGTTTTTTGTTACTTAAATACTATTTTCAATTTTTATCTTTGCAACGTGCCATACATCATACATGGATGACAAGAGAAATAATGTCTATAGAAAACGTTGGTATATGAAGAGTAAAGGAACCAAGCAAACTAGTAAGCTTGAAATGTATATTAAGTTTCTCTTCGTGATCCAATTATTATTATTTACCCTTTATCTGTCACGAAAAACGTATTGAAACGGTGTAAAAAGTTTTCTATTTCTATATGAATTAATATTATAATAGTTCTTACATAGCTTAGATACATGTCTTTGAATATTTTATACTACTAATTAATATTTATCTTATTGCGATAGGAACTATAACAAATACAAATGAAACATCAGGAAAGCGGTTAAAAAGTCCTTCCCGGGATAATGCGTCTTTACATATTCATGAAAATACAAATATTCCTTACTATGGATGGACATTATACTTTGACGAGCAAGGTATCAAAGAAAGATCGCTTTATCGTTAATATGATATAAATAAATAATGTCTTTCTTTCATTTTAGAATATAAAAACTCTTCCGACATTGTAAGAAAAGTTAAAGCCGTCGAACGGTTCATGAAAAATTATTCAGATATATCATCATTTCTTACGTTAGCCAATTTAGAGGCTGGAATGAGTTTCAACATTGACCTTTAACAATTTGTTAACGACGATACGTTTCTAAATGAATGGAGTAACTTTAAAAGTGATATACAAGAGAAACCGATATTTACGATAATTGCATCAAACTTGCAATTCATCAGGTATATACAATAAATGTTTTTTCTTTAAGAGGAATTAATTTTATTGTAACAATTGGAATTAAATTTAATATAAATTATATTTCTATATTTTCATTTTGGAGAAATCTCGTATTTATATAATACTCTCAATAGTATCGCCGGTTAACTTTTCAGAATATTTTAAATACCGTGCCAAAGGAAAATCTAAAAAGTATTTTGAATTCAATAATCTATTGCCCTGCGGTCAAAATAAAAATATTGAATTATGGACAAACTGTTTGTTTACGGATATTAAAGTGAATTCCTATGGTATAATATTAAAACCACATATTATTCTCTATATCTTGTCTACGCGATATTCTTCCATTCTCCCTTTTATGTTTTCTCAAGGAAAATTAATAATACAAGGGGATGCGTTGTAAGAGTGGGACGAACAAAGCAGCTTGCCCAATGGTTTGTATTTGTATGCTCAAAATGTGGTTTAGAAAAGATAGAAAAAACAGTCGGAGGGATTTATACCGTGCCTAAGAAATGTACCGTTTGTGGTGTGACAACCGTTTCAACCTATATTGAATTCACCTTATGTTAGAACTATTTCTTTCAAATGATTAGAATACAGAGATATTAAATAACGAACAGGTATGCTCCCTTTTATTGATATAATAATATATCAATAATTATCTCCATTTACTTTTATAATGATATTAAATGCTGTTTATCGCATAATGATTCTGTGTCATTTCGTTATATGGGATTTATTTTTAGGAAACTAAAGGTAGAATGCCTAGAATACTGGATGTAAAAATTTTGGATGATTTAGTAGATACTTGTATGCCAGGAGATGATTTAATGCTTACAGGGATCGTTAAAGTGAGCGTTTATGCTGTCGAATAAATAAAAAATTAAAATTTCTTTTTTCTTTCTTTCTTTCTTTCTTTCTTTCTTTCTTCCTTAAACTTTGTATCCTCAGGTTCAAGGAATTGATGATAATACGTTTAAAGGGCATGCTGCAGCTTCGTTTTCTTTTTATATGGAAGCCATACGATAGTTCATAACAACAATAACGTAATAACAATGATACTGAGAAAAAGTGCATGAACGCAGACACTGTTGTCAGCGCAATGATATAAAAGATTATCTTGCATTAAGGTTTATATACATTTATTTTACTCTATCTAATAATTTATTTTGTATTCCATTTGTATATATAAATAAATTGCATGATAATTTTCGCAGGAGGTATATGAGAAGCTAATATCTTTCCCATTATTAGTACATTCATTGTGCCCTGGGTATATATGGTCATGAAATGATTAAGCTGGATTGTTGTTAAGCTTGTTTGGCGGTATATGCAAAACATAGGGTTACGTGATCATATACATGTCCTTATAGTGGGAGATCCTGGCCTTGGGAAAATCTCAATTGTTACAGGCATGTTCCCGTGTATCCGCCAAAGGTGAATATAAATTAATATTTAATATACATATCTAAGGCATTCCTCTGTCTTAAGGCGTGTATATTTGTGGCAATTCAAGTACCTCTTCAGGATTAACCGTTACCTTGACAAAAGAAAATGGGACAAATGACTTTGCATTAGAACCTGGTGCTTTAGTGTTAGCAGATGGTGGTTGTTGTTGCATTGATGAATTTGATAAAATGTCTGTGCAACATCAGGTATATAAATGTAAAAAATTATAAATGTAAACATTACAAATGTAAACATTTTTATTTTTCTTTCATAAAAAGCTAATATATAAATAATAAATTCTTTGTATAAAAAGCTAATATATTTTTGTAGCTCTATTGGAGTCTATGAACAGCAAAGTGTCAGTGTTGCTAAATCCGGGATACTGTGTTCCCTTCCATCAAGAACATCGGTTCTCGCAGCTGCGAATCACATTGGTGGCAGATACGACAGAAGCAAGACAATTTTACAAAATTTAAACATAAGTCAACCTCTTCTTTCAAGATTTGATTTAATCTTTTTACTCCTGGATGATCCAGATAAAGTATGCTGATATTCATAAGAAAATATTTATTCTCTTAAGTTTTACATTAATATTTATAATAATTAATGTCTTTGTAATAGCAACGCGATCATTTATATGTAAACATATCATGTCATCCCATATTGTTAAAAATGACAAGACAGAGAAGAGGTCCAAGCAACGATAAATCAATGCAGTCAATGTCAAAAGACGATTCTTTAAGGTAATTTAAGGAGTTAGTTTATATTAAGGGATATCAATTTTATATATTACACCAAACTATTGTATATTTGTTTCAGAGAAAAATTAATGTTTTCATTAACACAATCTAAAGATATCATACCACAGTTTATATTGAAAAAATATATCCTATATGCCCGTCAATATGTTTATCCAAAACTAACTGTTAAGGCGGCAGAAGTATTGCAAAAGTATTACCTGGAACTCAGATCAAGGAATGTAGAATTTGGCGGTATACCGATATACAATAGGCAGCTAGAAGCAATGATTAGATTAACCGAGGTTTGTCGTTGCGCGTTACAAAATTATGTTTACAACTTTTTTCCAGTAGATAACAATAACTTTGAACTTTGAACAGGCCAGAGCAAAGTTGGAATTGCGTGTTGAGGCTACAGAGTTGGATGCTCTGGAAGTAGTAAAAATATTAGAGTACGCAATGATGAACATGTATGAAAATTCAACGTTGAAATTACAACATAGAAACAAACCTACAGAGGGAAAAGTATATATTGAATATATATATATATATATATATATATATATATATATATATATATATATATATATATATATATATGTATACGCGCACACCACTTATGTATTTAGGATTAAAAATATTTCATCTTAAAATTATTCATTAATTCATGTCATTATTCTTTCCAACAGGTAAAAATATTTATGAGGTTACTAGAAGATGAAATCAAATCAAATGGAGAAAAATTTTTTTCATTATCGCAGCTGAACGAAATAGCAATAAATGGAGGTATTAATGTACAAGATTTCACTCGGTTTTTATCAAAATTGAATGAGCAAGGTGTTTTACTACAAATCGATAGAAATGTTTATAAATTCGTTAACATTTAATGGCCTTTTATAAATGATCAATGTTACAAAGATTATGTTAAAAAGAAAATATACGTCATTTTTATTAATAACTCTTATACAATTTCTTGTGCGTATATAATATATAAAAGACAATCGTTAAATATAAAAACATGTTTTAAAACATTACTGCCCACTTCACGGGACGTGTCGCTACTCTTGTAAGACATCTTGGTGGACATGCTGGAGGACACGGAGGTGGACAATAAGGAACACATTTTGGTGGACAATGACCACAAGATATAGGTGGTGTACATATTGTAATCCTACATGGTGGTGGACATGGTAAACATGGCGGTGGACAGGGTGCACATGGCACGCATGGTGGACAAGGTGGGCAAGGTGAACATGGCGGACAAGGTGCGCATGGTGAACAAGGTGAACAAGTAGGTAGGCAGCAAGGATTTATTGGTGAACATGTTGGTGAACACGTTGGGGAGAATTTATTGCAGTTCATGTTTCTTCAATTTTCTTTTGCACTTTTTTTTTGTACTTTGCTTAATTATTCTTTTTCTCCTTTGAAATTTTATTAATTCATTAAGTATCAATTAATGAAATGCATAATTGTTAATCGTTTAGACAATATTTTTAAAGAGTTACTTAAAAAATTTGAGAAAAATGTATTGAAAGTTTATACTGTCGTTACATATAATATGACAATCGATTGCTATGACAACTACTTCCAAAATAACAAAAAAAGAAAAACCTAATGGAATAATATACGATTCTTATAAATTCAATGTTGTACGTGGCAAATTAATTTAGTAAGATGCATATTTAAACAATTTGATAATTTTTACGATAAAAAAGAAATAAAAAAAAAAAAAAAAAAAAAAAAAAAAAAAAAAAGGAACAAAATTTATAGATAAATTTCAAGTATATATGTTTATGATTTAAATTGAACATGCCTTGCGATGGGAAAAATCCAAATTGTGACAGAAGACGTGAATTATTAGCGCAACTAAAATGTTTAGTCAGTTCCATGGATAGAAAGTAAGAAAATATTATAAATTAAAATAAAATTGATATATTAATAAATTATTTTTCATAGAAAACCATGCGAATGGGATGAACCACCGTGTCCACCACCTACTTATTGTCCAATTACGAATTGTTGTGATCCTTGTTGCGTAAGTTACAAGGATATGATCATTAGAAAGAAAAAAAGATATAAAAGTAATATAAATTTTAAATAGGAGCCTGTCAAACGGTGTAAAAGCTATAATCTTCGTGCAAGTATAATGTATCGATGCGAGTGTATCAGGAGGAATGGATTACAAGATAGATGCATGATGTGGGATTGTATGGGTCGACCGGAATGTATGACAAAACTATATCCAGTTTGTGGACCTGGAACTAGCGCCCTTCTGAAGCTAACAGATTTAGGAGATATAAGTGTAGCTCTTAAGAAGTTTCATTGTGCAGATCAAGCAAGAGAATCTGCATTAGCGGCATATTGCAGACTTGTTTGCAATAACGCTTGTCCATCACCTGTTTGCCCTCCACCATGTATAAGTTGCTGCTCACCTCCCTCTTGTTATGCACCTTGTCCACCATGTCCACCATGTCCACCTTGTCCACCTTGTCCACCTTGTCCACCTTGTCCACCTTGTCCACCTTGTCCACCTTGTCCACCTTGTAATCCTTGCGACCCCTGTGCCCCTTGTGGTCCTTGTGCCCCTTGTGGTCCTTGTGCCCCTTGTGGTCCTTGTGGTCCTTGTGCCCCTTGTGGTCCTTGTGCCCCTTGTGGTCCTTGTGCCCCTTGTGGTCCTTGTGCCCCTTGTGGTCCTTGTGCCCCTTGTGGTCCTTGTGCCCCTTGTGGTCCTTGTGCCCCTTGTGGTCCTTGTGCCCCTTGTGGTCCTTGTGTCCCTTGTGGTCCTTGTGCCCCTTGTGGTCCTTGTGGTCCTTGCGGTCCCTGTGATCCGTGTGTTCCATGCGTACCATGTCCACCGCCATGTCCACCGCCATGTCCACCACCCTGTTTGCCTTGCATGCCATGCTGTGCACCATGTTAAACAGTCATATATGTAGATATGTATTTTATATTATCCCATGTCAATTTCAATATAAAAGATTACGTATTATAAATATGAAATAGAATTAATACATATAAAACATATATTCTTTACATGTACAAATGTACAAATACACCAATCTTATATATATATATATATATATACACCGATGGTTTATAATTATTTATATTTCATTAGCATTAAGGGATTTTAAGGAAAAGCTAAGAAATACACCAATAACATAAAACGAAGTGAATGCTTGAAATATTTACATTTAAATTTAGCGCTTAATTATCTTATCTCAAAATGCGCCCTACAGAGGGCGCGAGTAACAGATGACATTTTTAATGCCAAGAACATCGTTCATAACCTTATTTACGAATCTATCGTTACAATTCGTAGAGCTTATTCCATAATATTTGATGAATTTTTCAATAATAACATTTTAATTAAACATCGTAATGTAAGTTTTATTATAAATTATATTCAATATAATGCATATTTCATTTATGAATAACGTGTATATATTTAAATGTATACATTTTACATTTACAGATAATAACCTAATAAATCTTATAACATTGTTGTCAATTTTGAATCGTAAGAAATAATTAATAATATTGAAGAAACATGACAGAAAACTTTGAAAGGGATCTTCCAACAATGTATACAAATGAAGAACCAAAAACAGCTGGTCAACCACTCTCAGATTTTCTTTTACAACTAGAAGATTATACACCAACGGTATATAAAACTTGAAATATTTCTATTATTCATACATAATTTTATGTTTCTTTATTATCATTCATTGTAGGTGCCTGATGCTATTAGCGAACATTACTTGCATACTGCTGGTTTTAATACAACCGATCCAAGAATGTAAGTATAAAAATTCAATTAGACAATAAAATGTAAGTAAATATATCGATATAAAAGAGCTAATAACTATTTATAATTAACATTGAATTACAGAGTACGTTTAGTATCCTTAGCAGCTCAGAAATTCATTTCCGAAATTGCTAATGATGCCCTTCAACACTGCAAAACACGTGGTGCTAATCAAAATACAAAAACAAAAGGAAAGGATCGTCGTTATATGCTTACTATGGAAGATTTGACGCCCGCTGTTGCTGAATATGGCATTATAGTTAAGAAACCACATTACTTCGTTTAAAAAAAAATATATTCTTTATTATAAAATAGGTCTTCTACTAAATTTTTTGAAATCTAATGTATTGAAATCTAATGTAGTTTTACGAGTACACATATGGACATAAAATTTTCATTACTTGATACATGTATATAGTTTATATTAGATTGTATACATTATGTCAAAAACTACATATATAATTTTGTTTAAATTAAAAATTGATATATGTCATACATGAAGGAGTATCAATATTTTATGTATTAATAATTTACATCAGAATATTATATCTTTTCATAGTATATTTAAATTATTATATCATATTTACAAGATAAGTCGAAGGTATAATACAGAATATAAATATAAATAAGAAAATATACTTATATATTATAAGAAAATAAATACGTCTTTGTAATAAATGAAAACAATTAACGAATAAATACATATGCACACAATGTATGCATATATGCACATGTGGCAGTTCTACATCATCCAGAGGTCGCTTTTTGAATTGTTAAAAAATTTTTATTTTCATACATGCACTACTCTCAAAAAAAAAGAAAAAGCAGCATTTTACGGAACGATTCTTTTCGAAGAAATTATGTATATAATTTTTATAATAAATGTAAATAATTTCAAAAGAGATATAATAACGAATCAAGTAAATAATAAAATAATCTATCTAAAATAATATTCGATTATTCTTATAATAAATCAGCAATCAACTGTGAGGATAAAATATCAAAAGCATTTTATATTTAAATAAGGAGCGAACTTTATATAAAAAATCAGTAGCTAATGTGAACATAAGTAATTTACAACTTTATAACTATCTAAAAATAATAAATGATTTTCCATTAAATATATAAAAAATAATTATTTCAAACTAGCACACACCTTCATTCACGTATGAAAATAATAATAATAGCGAGAACACATTAGAAAGAGTGGAACCGAATCTTGCTATTTAGACGATATTTACATGTGTATAACGTATTATATATGTAATGTACAAACGTGATCTGCGTATTCAACATACAAATGGTATATATAATGAAGTCTAATATGATACAAAATAATATTAATAATTTATAAATAATTCATAAATAAATAAACAGTTTATATAATGCGATTTACCACGTCAGTCACTACCTATTGTACTCCGAGGAGTAAACGTCGAAATGAAATAGTGTAAGTTGCGTAACAAGATGAGATAATAATTAAACAATATTAGATTACGCAAAGCGTCGCATAGCTCTTAAGACGCGTTAGATAGAATAATTTTCTTTCGACCTTCGTCGTTCGATAATGTCAACAAGAAGGATCATTGGAAGGACGATGCGAGTTACCATGTCAGTTCCCTTTAGTAGTCCGAGGTGTAAACGTCGAAATGAAATCTTTCCGTATCGCTACATTCTCACGTCTTATAGATACGACCATTTTATAATTATTTAAACAAAATACAGTACACTCGGAGTACGTGGAATTAATAGTTAAACAATATTACATTTCGTGAAGTGTTACATAGCTCTTAAAACGTGTTAGATAGTAATAATTTTCTTTCGACCTTCGTCGTTCGATAATGTCAACAAGAAGGATCACCATTGGAAGGACCTTCTTGCAAATAGTAGAGTAGAATCACCGTTTCTCTAACACTCACGTGGGTATTCGGGCGCGACTAAAGGTCCTATTGTGGACTTGATTTTATTTGCTCGAAAATTCGATTAGATTACTTCGTGAATGGGGATTTTACAATAGAATCAACGTTATTATATACACACGTGAGTGTCGCGATTAAAAGCGATTAAAAGTCCTTAGGATTGCGCTTTTATTGTTCGAAATTCGGAACGCACGAACAGCAGTGCTTAATAATCCGTTATGTCTGAAGCAGACGGTGGAGCTATCTGTAAAAGAGGTCTAATACAATCTCTTGTTAGTTAAAAAGTTCTAGTTATTGCCTTTATATATTAGCGTACAACAATCGATTCCTCAGGTCGCGTTTGGGTTGCGACCCGGGGGCGTCTTAGTTACGACCGGTTTGCGTCGAGGTTGATACCAGTTTGGGACAGATTTGCATCTCGGTTGCCTCTGGGTTGCGTCTGTACTACAGAGCAAGCCAGTAAGTGGGATACAGCCCCTTAACAGGTACAACAATTGAGAGGCACAAAGATCATACTCTATTCAACGAAGAAGGAATGACTTTGACGAAAAAAATAGAATAAAATAAAGTAAAATAATAGATAATAGCAATAATAATAATAATAGTAATAATAATAATACTAATAATAATGGCAATGATAATAATAATAATAATAAAGGAGATACGGGTGAAAGAAAATTTCTGAATTCATCGTACGAAAGTATTTATCATCAAACGTGAGCACTTGGTATCAAGATTTTGGGATTGCTATTTGTTAAGCAGAACGCTTTTGCTAAAGACATCTTGTATTCCTTGATAATAGTGATTTTGAGAAGACGTAGTTTTAAGATTCTTACTGGAGCTTATCTAATAAGTAATATATTGTCACTGAAATCTATATGGGACATATCCATTCCCCATAATATACCTTGTAAAATGATAGTAATATAGAAATATAAAATAGGGAAAGAATGTAGTGTTCCCAAAAGACTTATCAGATTTTCTGATATACTTCTCTAATAACTGCCAAGAATTTTATTATGCATTGATAAAAGGTAAGACATAACATAAATTGAACTATTTGTTTACTTTTTCAATAACAATTGAAGAAATCAAACATCTTACAATAATCCACCGTCATTCGTTTACAGTTTCAAAGAAAAAAGGAATAATTCCAATGCAAAATGCTGATCCACTTTAAATGTTTCGCAGCAGCAGCAAACAGCTGCTACCGCCACGCAGCCACTGTATAACGTCAACCTAACGTATGCCCTAAATACTTAGAACAATAGATTAAATCCAGTGATTGGAATAGGGTCCGTGGGAAATTTGGCTAATACTGTGGTACCAGGGCAATTGGAGGATCAACAAATACTGGACCACCAATTGGACCGGTACCATCTGGCATGGGAGGTATATACCCACCTATGGATGAAGTTATATCAGCTGTTAACATCGGTTAACCACCCACTAGCATGGTTTCAAACAGAACTGGCGAAGCTTTAGTAGCAAAAGACGACTCTGTAGGAACAAGTTAGACAATCGGAACAAAATCTTGCTGTGCGACATGTTGAATTGATGGCGCAACAACAAGGCAGAGTAGAGGATGAGAGAGAGATTTCAAGAATAAATATCGCATGATCGATAACCTTCTTCAGTACTTAGTATAAAACTTTTATTTCATTCATTAATATTAACATAACATTAAGGAGACTAAGTTTTACATAATCGTCTAAATCGCATCGTTCAAACACGATTTAATTTTTCAATCATTAACTGGACATCGTTGGAAATTTACGTGCGCAGAAAACGATCATGAATATCATAAACATATTATGTATTAATCTTTACTTTTTATTAAATACAGAATTATAACTAAATGTATAAACTGTTCGCTTTTTATATGAAATTTAAATATAATAAATATGTTTAGTGCCTTCCAATTAATCCTCATCATAAGTCTTTTATTTTCATTTATAATCTATAGATGAATATATAATCTATATATGTTAAAAAGACGGAAACAGGTGCAGGACTTAGAATAATTTTAATATCAACATAAATTACTGTAAAATTTTAATTTCGGAGTAGTTGACTCGTATAATATGAACATAAACACGCTTTTTCTTGACTTTGACAGTTGCAAAGTTAGTTTCCTCTTGCACTTCGACCTGTGCACATGGCGATTCACTTTTCTAAACGCTAAAGCTTATAAATTAATATTTTCGGTAATTTTATAATAATGTAAACAATTTTTATTGCACGTGGGATAGAATAGAGTAATATTTAAACAATAGTTCATTTATTTAAACATTAAAAAGTGTGTATCGCGCGCGGGACATAAAATAATTTTGATATAAACTTCTAGTACTTTAAAATTTTAATTTCGGAGTAGCTGCCTCGTGTAATATAAACATAAACGCACTTTTTCACGAGTTTGACAGTTTGCGACTTAGTTTTCTTTTGCTCTCCGACCTGTGCACATCACGATTCACTTTTTTAAGCGTAAAAGTTTATAAATTAACTTTATCGATAATTTTATTATTATTTAAGCGATTTTTATTGCATACGGAATAGAATAGAGTAATATTTAAATAATAGTACATTTATTTAAACATTAAAAAGTCAGAATCGCGCGCGGGGCTTAAAATAACTTTTAAATAAACTTCTGGTACATTAGAATTTTAATCTCGGAGTAGCTGCCTCGTGTAATATAAACATAAACGCACTTTTTCACGACTTTGACAGTTCGCGAGTTAGTTTCCTCTTGCACTTCGACCTGTGCACATGGCGATTCACTTTTCTAAACGCTAAAGCTTATAAATTAATATTTTCGGTAATTTTATAATAATTTAAACAATTTTTATTGCACGTGGGATAGAATAGAGTAATATTTAAACAATAGTTCATTTATTTAAACATTAAAAAGTCAGAATCGCGCGCGGGGCTTAAAATAACTTTTAAATAAACTTCTGGTACATTAGAATTTTAATCTCGGAGTAGCTGCCTCGTGTAATATAAACATAAACGCACTTTTTCACGACTTTGACAGTTCGCGAGTTAGTTTCCTCTTGCACTTCGACCTGTGCACATGGCGATTCACTTTTCTAAACGCTAAAGCTTATAAATTAATATTTTCAGTAATTTAAAAAAAATTTAAACAATTTGTATTGCACGTGGGATAGAATAGAGTAATATTTAAACAATAGTACATTTATTTAAACATTAAAAAGTGTGTATCGCGCGCGGGACATAAAATAATTTTGATATAAACTTCTAGTACTTTAAAATTTTAATTTTGGAGTAACTGCCTCGTGTAATATAAACATAAATGCACTTTTTCACGAGTTTGACAGTTCGCGAGTTAGTTTCCTCTTGCACTTCGACCTGTGCACATGGCGATTCACTTTTCTAAACGCTAAAGCTTATAAATTAATATTTTCGGTAATTTTATAATAATGTAAACAATTTTTATTGCACGTGGGATAGAATAGAGTAATATTTAAACAATAGTTCATTTATTTAAACATTAGAAAGTCGGAAACACGCTCGGACTTAGAGTAATTTAAATATAATATTCTATTACTTTAAAATTTTAATTTTGGAGTAGCTGAATCGTGTAATATAAACATAAACGCACTTTTTCTCGAGTTTGACAGTTCGCGAGTTAGTTTCCTCTTGCACTTCGACCTGTGCACATGGCGATTCATTTTCCTAAACGCTAAAGCTTATAAATTAATATTTCCGGTAATTTTATAATTATTTAAACGATTTTTATAGCACGCGGTATCGAATAAAGCAATATTTAAACAATAGTTCATTTATTTGAACATTAAATAGTCAGAATCCCGCGCGATATTTAAAATAATTCTTATATAAATTACTGGTACTTTAGAATTTTAATTTCGGAGTAGTTGTCTCGTGTAATATAAACATAAACGCACTTTTTCACGACTTTGGCAGTTCGAGACTTAGTTTTCTCTTGCTCTCCGACCTGTGCACATCACGATTCACTTTTCTAAACGATAAAGCTTATAAATTAATATTTTCGGTAATTTTATCGTTGTTTAAATGATTTTTATAGCACGCGGTATCGAATAGAGCAATAATTAAACAGTAGTTCATTTATTTAAACATTGGAAAGTCAGAAACGCGCGCGGGACTTAAAATAATTTTAATATAAACTTCTATTACATTAATCTTTTACTTTCGGAGTACTTGCCTCGTGTAATATAAACAGAAATGCACTTTTTCACGACTTTGACAGTTCGGGACTTAGTTTTCTTTTGCACTTCGACCTGTGCACATCGCGATCCTCTTTACTAAACGCTAAAGCTTATAAATTAATATTTCCGGTAATTTTATAATTATTTAAACGATTTTTATAGCACGCGGTATCGAATAAAGTAATATTTAAACAATAGTACATTTATTTAAACATTAAAAAGTCTAAATCGCGCACGGTACTTAAAATAATTTTCAAATAAACCTCTGGTACTTTAGAGTTTTTATTTCGGAGTAGTTGCCTCGTGTAATATAAACATAAACGCACTTTTTCACGACTTTGACAGTTCATGAGTTAGTTTTCTCTTGTCCTCCGACCCGTGCACATCGCGATTCACTTTTCTAAACGCTAAAGCTTATAAATTAATATTTCCGATAATTTTATAATTATCAAAATGATTTTTATTGCTCGCGGGATAGAATAGAGTAATATTTAAACAATAGTACATTTATTGAAACATTAAAAATTCTGAATCGCGCGCGGGACTTAGAATAATTTTTAAATATACCTCTGGTACTTTTGAATTTTAATTTCAGAGTAGTTACATCCTGTAATATAAACATAAACGTACTTTTTCACGACTTTGACTGTTCGAGACTTAGTTTTCTCTTGCACTTCGACATGTGCACATCCTGATTCAATTTTCTAAACGCTAAAGCCATTAAATTAATAGTATCCATAACTTAAACGATTTTTATAGCACGCGAGAAAGAATAGAGTACTAATTAAACAATAGTACATTTATTTAAACATTAAAAATTGTGTATCTCGCGCGGGACATAAAATAACTTTGATATAAACTTCTAGTACTTCAAAATTTTAATTTCGGAGTAGTTGCCTCGTGTAATATAAATATAAACGCACTTTTTCACGACTTTGACAGTTCGAGGCTTAGTTTTCTCTTGCTCTTCGTCCTGTGCACATCGCGATTCACTTTTCTAAACGATAAAGCTTATAAATTAATATTTTCGGTAATTTTATCATTATTTAAATGATTTTTATAACACGCGGTATCGAATAAAGTATTATTTAAACAATAGTTCATTTATTTAAACATTGGAAAGTCTGAATCGCGCGTGGGACCTAAAATAATTTTCAAATAAACCTCTGGTACTTTAGAGTTTTTATTTCGGAGTAGTTGCCTCGTGTAATATAAACATAAACGCACTTTTTCACGACTTTGACAGTTCATGAGTTAGTTTTCTCTTGCCCTCTGACCTGTGCACATCGCGATTCACTTTTCTAAACGCGAAAGCTTATAAATTAACATTATCGATAATCTTAACATCTAAAGTGTCTCAGGATGTCTTCGCTGCATGTATCAAGGAATATTATGGTAAATATATTTTTATGTTCTACGTTTTTTCATTAATTTATACAGTTTCTTATTTTAACGGTGATATTAATAATTTTGCTTTTTTTTTGTTTCAGAACGTCATTGCAGTCGCTCGGGAACCGGTGATTTAATCGAATATTTGTGTTACTTAAATATGAATATCGCGAAATAGAAGCAGTGTTCGTTCGTTCGCGTTTCGCGATTTAAAAAGATAAAGTTTTTGCAACGTCTGCGTGCAATGCAGCCGTTAGAGTCAGTGTTTGTTCGCAAACTTTATTAATTTTTTAACAGTTGCATAGGCTTTATTTATAAAAGACAGTAGAGTTTCGCGAAGTAAATTCAGTGACCGTTCGTTAAAAAATAACTATCGCGCAATAGAGTCAGTGCATCATTGAAGAGATTTTTGATCAACCTCGATGTCGACCTACCTAATTTTCAACCACATACGAATCGTCAACTTTCAATTTCGATCTGAACGAGTGTTTTGGAGCCATCGCAGAACTTCTTAAGTAGTGAGTGAATTTTTATTTCCCTCCAATCACTCAATCATGTCGAGGACGAAAGGTCCGAATCGGCATGGGTGATTGGTTGTAATTAATTAGTAGAAGAGCATTGAGTGACCACGAGTAAATTTCTTCGGAGATTTACTCGTAAACGGTTTCTTATTTTTTCACTTATTTATTAGATCTGGATAGGGTCTTCTTGTTCAAATGCATTTATAATTACTTGAGATTTTGAATATTTTAATACATTTTTAAATATTTTACTCGCGCGGAAATAAGTAAAGAATCGATATTCATAAGTTCTAATAAAGAACGAGCAAGAAGACACTCGCGATGGATAGTCTCTGGATTACAAACGAAACTGTGGATGATTTTATTACAATAATTAAAATATTCGTTTGTAAGAAGGAACGTCCAAGGGTTTACTTTATATTTTTAAATAATTATTAATTAAATATTTAATCAATTTAAATTGATACAAGAAAAGTCTCGATAGAGTCATTGGTTTTGAAAGAGAAAAATCGAGTAGAATGATTGCTAAAAAACAAAGAGACGTAGTCCGTAAGCCTAGATGATAAATTAATTAATTTTTAGCACAGGATTTTCAGCAATTAATATACTATTATCTAATTTCTAATTTTTTTATAATTAATATCTAATTTCTCCCACGCTGCGGAAAAGTATCTTTCGAAAGGATAATAAGTTTTCAGATGCGTTAGGGTTGTATTAGGGTTTTCTTTCATATCTTAGAATTTGGAATGAAATTTTGTCGTTACAGTTTTAGAGTGATAATCGATTAGGTTGAGGCACGAAGCAAAGAAGAGGCTATATGCCGAAGACAACATGTGGCTCAAGAGGACCTCTATTAGGCTATTGAGTTATTTTCGAAGGTTCACTAAGAACTTCCGCGAATGGCTCTTAGCTTTATCGTGTTAGTATTTTAATTTTACCGTGTTGTCACTCAAAATGCTCTTATGGTGATGGGTGTAGGGGTGTAAATTTAAAAATCTGAGACGAAGTAACTTTCCGTAAAAAATATTCCCAGATTGCCACGCGTACGCGAATAGAATTATTTCATATTTTATGCCTTTTTAATATTAAACTGTTTTTTAAAACTTAATTGAATTTATGATTCTAGTTCAATAAAATTAAATTTTAATCGTTAAAGTCGATTGATAAATTTTGCACATTTTTTCTTTTCTAAAGTTCAATTCAATTCATAATTTTATTTTACTAAAATCGAGTTCTACATTAAAATCATATCTCTATGAAATGTACAAGTAATACAATATTTCTTTAAGAGAAAATAATAGATTTAATTAAATTTAGATTTGTATTCAGCATATTTCATTTTTTTTGTTAATTAATCTTTTATTTTTGTTAAGTTTAATTAAATTAAATCCAGAATTTTATCGTACGTATAATTAATTTATATATATATGCATAATCTTTTCTTTTTCCTTATTTCTTTTCAGCTAGTTCCAGGTCGTGGGATTGCGAACACGGGAAAGAGTAATTAATAAAGAAGATTCTTTTAACATTTAAACAATATACGATACACGTAAATTATAATTAATTAATATTTAAATAGGATTTTCTTAGCAACGTTATAAAAATCATATACATGTAATATCATATATAATCGAGTAATAAATATAATAATATTTCTTTCAGAGAGAATAATATTTCTTTAGATCAGTGTTCTGCATATTCTATTTTTTTTTTTTTATTAATTAATCTTTTATTTTTGTTATGTTTAATTAAATTAAATTCATAATTTTATCATTCGTATAATTAATATACATACGTACATATACTTTTTTCTTTCCATATTTCTTTTCAGCTATTTCCAGGTCGTGGGATCGCCAACACGGGAAGGAATAATTAATAAAGAAGATTATCTTAACATTTAAATAATGTACGATATACGTAAATTATAATTAATTAATATTTAAACAACAGGATACTCTTAACAACGTTATAAAGATCATATACATGTACTACTATATACTATTGATTAATAGATATACTATCGATTTAAAATTGAAACGCAAAGAAAATTCTCTTTACTGTCATTACTATTTATTCTAATTTACTCTCATTAAATATACTTTATATATCTGGGTTGGGACCCATGGGATGGGCCCATGGGTGAGGGCCTCTGTGCGGGTTGCTGTCTCAGCATCAGGTAGAGCTGCTCCCATTCTCATATATTTTTCTGCGGCTCTCATTTTTAAGTTATATTTTTCTTGTTTTTATTTTCTATGTCATTAATACACTCTTATTAATTATGATTTATAGTCTCGGGTGGGACCCATGGGAGGGGCCCATGGGTGAGGGCCTCTGTGCGGGTTGCTGTCTCAGCATCATCTAGAGCTGCTCCCATTCTCATATCTTTCTGCGGCTCTCATTTTTAACTTATATTTTTCTTGTTTTTATTTTCTATGTTATTAATATACTCTTATGAATTATGATTTATAGTCTCGGGTGGGACCCATGGGAGGGGCCATGGGGGTGTGCCTCTGTGCGGGTTGCTGTCTCAGTATCGTATAGAACTGCATCTCTTTTTTCCTCTCTTCTATTTCATATTTTTCTTCTTTAATTATGTTTTCAGCTACGTTATTAATATGTTATTTCTTTTTAATTATGTTTTTAATAATATGTTTAATTATGTGTTTAATTATGTGTTTAATTATGTGTTTATTTGTGTTTATTTGTGTTTATTTATATGTTTAATTATGTGTTTAATTATGTGTATACTCATGTTTTTAATTATGTTATTATAATATAATCTTATTAATTATGATTTATAAATTTTAGTTAGGACACGTGAGAAGCTGCGGGCAGCTATCTCAGCATCGTATAGAACTGCATTTCTTTTTTTCTCTTTTCTATGTCATATTTTTCTTTTTTAATTATGTTTTCAGTTATGTTATTAATAAGTTATTTCTTTTCAGTTATGTTTTCTTAATATTTATTTAGGTTTTTTTC
Organism: Vespa velutina; assembly: GCF_912470025.1. NCBI lineage: Eukaryota > Metazoa > Arthropoda > Insecta > Hymenoptera > Vespidae > Vespa > Vespa velutina. The sequence goes on along the minus strand of NC_062191.1, from coordinate 16,636 downwards.
TTTCCTATTATGTTTTCTTAATATTTATTTATGTTGTTTTTTTTTAATTATGTTTTTAATTATGTTTTCAGTTATGTTATCAATATATTATTATTAATTATGACTTATAAGTTTTAGGTAGGACCCATGAGATGGTGCGGACAGCTGTTTTCGCATCGTGCAGAGCTCCTTCATTCTCCAGCACTCTTATCTATTTATTGGTATTTATTTTCTATTTTATATATTTTTTCTCTATCTCTAATCTTCTTTCTTTCTTTTCATCTTCTTTTTTTCTTTTTCAGGGATGATCGAGTAATCATGCAGCGATATTCAATATATCTTTTCTTTTCTTTTTCTTATTTTTTCCTTATCTTCTTTTTTTTTCAGGATAGATCATCAAGGGATAAGTTCACATCTGATCGAATGCATCATCGCCTGGCTCGATTCATCATCGATTTTTACGCGCGAATACGGGAAGGATAGGAAGAACACTGGCGTGCGTGTCGGCGTGCACAAGCGTGGGTGTTCTCGGGCGCGATTAAACTTCGTTTGATTGTTCGAATCGAAAACGCGAATTTAGAGTAGAGTCACCGTTTTTCTAACGCTCACGTGAATGAACGCGGGCGCGACTTAAAAGTCCTACCGGGGACTTCGTTTCATTTGCTCGAATATTCGATTAGATTACCTCGCGAACGCGTTTTTTTTTAGAGTAGAGTCACCGTTTTCCGAGCACTTGCGTGGGTGTCCGGGCGCGATTAAAAGTCCTACCATGGACTTCCGTTTAGTGTTGAAATTCGGGGTGCGCGAACGGCTTGCCTTGTAGTGCTGTACATGTAGTTAGCCGATGTAATGACGATCCTCTTATTTGTAAGCGGGGGAAAATCCCTCGACCAAATAACATCGAAAGTCAAAATACCGGTTAACTTATGTCACTTTGGATTTCAACTTAGAGTCAACGTTATTCTAACACTCACGTGAGTGTTCGCGTGCGCGATTAAAAGTCCTACCGGGGACTTCGTTTTGTTCGCTCGAATATTCGATTAGTTTATTTAGAGTAGAGTCACCGTTTTCCGAACAATTGCGTGGGTGTCCGGGCGCGATTAAAAGTCCTATCATGGACTTCCGTTTAGTGTTGAAATTCGGGGTGCGCGAACGGTGTCACCTAGTAGTGCAGTACATGTAGCTGATTGACATTATGACGATCATATTATTTGTAAGCGGGGGAAAATCCCTCGATCAAATATCATCGAGAGTCATAATACCGGTTAACTCATGTCACTTCGGATTTCAACTTAGAGTCACCGTTATTCTAACACACACGTAAATGTTCGCATGCGCGATTAAAAGTCCTACCGGGGACTTTGTTTTATTTCTTCAACAGTTCTATTAGATTACTTCGCGAATTTGGATTTAATAGTAGAATCTACGTATTCATAACACACGTGAGTGTCGTGAACGCGATTAATGCGCTTTGATTGTTCGAAATTCGGAAGCACGAATACAGATGTGCATAATAATCCGTTATGCCTGAGGCGAGTGTGTCGAACGGTAAAGCTCTCTGTAAGTGGGGTCCCTGTAGCTAAGGCTATATACCTCCTGTTAGCTAAGTCGCCCTAGATGTCCGAAGCGGAAGGCATAAGGGATCGGTATCGCGGAACGCGGATTTTAGAGTAAATTAGAATCACCGTTAGCCCGTGGGTCTCCACATGCAGCAACTTCCACGTAGTGAGACCTGGGTCGATAATACTTGCAAAGACTAATAGTAAATTTTTTAATACAAGTATTACCGAGCGAATGGCTGCATATTGTATTACTTCTTCAATTTCAAACTAATTCTAACTAACTAACTAAACATTAACATATATCCATTTTATATCGTTAATAATTCTTCAAAAGAGGAAATATAACAGAAATATATTGTACAATAATTTTTTAGACAAACAACAAGGAAATTAATCTATCACAATATTACGTCCGTTGTCATTTCTATTTATTCTTATATTTACTCTCACTAATTATACTTTATATATATCTTGGTTGGGACCTATGGGATGTGCCCATGGGGGTTGGCCTCTGTGCGGGTTACAGTCTCAGCATCTTGTCAAGCTGCTTATCTTTTCTTATCTTTCTGCGGCCTTCTTTTCCGTCATATTTTTCTTTTTTAATTATGTCATAAATATACTCTTTTTAATTATGATTTATAGACTCGGGTGGGACCCATGGGAGGGGCCCGTGGGTGAGGGCTTCTGTGCGGGCTCCTGTCTCAGGATCGTGTTGAGCTGCTTCTTTTTTCTTCTCTTTCTGGGGCTCTCTTTTCTTTTTCCGGCTCTCTTTTCTATCTCATATTTTTCTTTTTTAATTATGTTTTAATTATGTTTTAATTATGTTTTATTTATGGTTTATTTATGTTTTATTCATGTTTTATTTATATTTTATTTATGTATTTAATTATGTTTTTAATTATATTTTTAATTATGTTTTTAATTATGTTCTTAATATATTCTTATTAATAATGATTTATAGATCTTAGGTAGGATCCATGGAATGGTGCTGTCTGCTGTTTTCGCATCGTCCAGAGCTGCTTCTTTCTTATTTTTTTTTCTAGCTCTCTTATTTATTTATATATGTTTATTTTCTATTTATAATCTATGTATATATTATGTTTTATTTTATATATTTCTTTGCTTTCTATTATTTTCTCCTTGGGTTCTTTTTTTCAGGATAGATCATCGAGGGATAGGTTCATCTGCGACCGGATGGTACATCGTTGGATTCATCATCGATTTCTACGCGCGAATACGGGAAGGATAGGAAGAACACTGGCGCGCGTGTCGGCGGGCACAGGCGTCGGTGTTCTCGGGCGCGATTATAATTCGTTTGATTGTTCGTATCGAAAACGCGAATTTAGAGTAGAGTCACCGTTTTCCTAACATTCGCGTGGGTGTTCGGGCGCGATTAAAGGTCCTACCGTGGACTTCGTTTGATTTTTTGCAAATTTCGATGGGGGTACTTCGCGAATTTCGGCTTAACAGTAGAATCTACGTAATTATAACACACACGTGAGTGTCGCGACGCGATTAGTATTTCTAAGGAGTGCGCTTTGTTTGTTCGAAATTCGGAAAGCACGAATTCGGATGTGCTTAATAATCCGTTATGTCTGAAGCGGACGGTGCAAAAGGTGGAGCTATCTGTAAGAGGTGTGCTGTAGCTAAGCTACGCATACCCTGTTAGTTAAGAAGCCAGTGCATTGAAGCGGAAAGGTATCCCGGATCGGTATCGCGGAACGCGGATTTTAGAGTAGAGTCACCGTTAGCCCGTGGGTCTCCACATGCAGCAACTTCCACGTAGTGAGACCTGGGTCGTTAATACTTGCTAAATCTAATTGTAATTCTTATAACGCAAGTATTATCGAGCGAATGGCTGCATACTGTATTACTTTTCCAATATTTTTTCAATCTAATTCCAACTAAACATTAATATATATCCATTTTATATCGCTAATAATACTTCGAAAGAAGAAATATAACAGAATTTATTGTACAATAATTTCTTAGACAAACGATAAGGAAATTTATCTATCACAATTTTATGTCCTTTGTCATTTATATTTATTCTTATTTACTTTCATTAATTATACTTTATATATCTCGGGTGGGACCCACGGGTGGGGCCTGTGGGGGAGGGCTTCTGTGCGTGTTGCTGTCTCAGCATCATATAGAACTGTTTCTCTTGTCTTATCTTTTTGGGGCTCTCTATTCTTCTCTTTCTGGGGCTCTCGTTTCTATCTCCGGCTCTCGTTTCTATCTCATATTTTTCATATTTAATTATATTTTCAATTATGTTATTAATATGTTATTTCCTTTTAATTATGTATTTTTAATATTTATTTATGTTGTCTCTTTCTAATTATATATTTAATTATGTGTTTAATTATGTTTTTGATTATGATTTATAATGCTGCATCTCTTCTTGTTTCTTTTTCTAGGTCTCATCTATTTATATATATTTATTTTCTATTTGTATTTTATATATGTACATATATATTATTCTGTTTTATATATTTTTTTGTTCTTTTATTTCCTCTTTATCTTTTTCTTTTACAGTATAGGTCATCGAGGGATAGGTTCAACAGCGGCCGGATGATACATCACATGGCAGGATTCATCATCGATTTTTACGCGCGAATACGGGAAGGATAGGAAGAACACTGGCGCGCGTGTCGGCGGGCACAGGCGTGGGTGTTCTCGGGCGCGATTATATTACGTTTAATTGTTCGAATCGAAAACGCGAATTGTAGAGTAGAATCATCGTTTTTCTAACACTTCCGTGGGTGTTCGGGCGCGATTAATGGTCCTACCGTGGACTTCGTTTGATTTTTTGCAAATTTCGATGGGGGTACTTCGCGAATTTTGGCTTAACAGTAGAATCTACGTAATTATAACACACACGTGAGTGTCGCGACGCGATTAGTATTTCTAAGGAGTGCGCTTTGTTTGTTCGAAATTCGGAAAGCACGAATTCGGATGTGCTTAATAATCCGTTATGTCTGAAGCGGACGGTGCAAAAGGTGGAGCTATCTGTAAGAGGTGTGCTGTAGCTAAGCTACGCATACCCTGTTAGTTAAGAAGCCAGTGCATTGAAGCGGAAAGGTATCCCGGATCGGTATCGCGGAACGCGGATTTTAGAGTAGAGTCACCGTTAGCCCGTGGGTCTCCACATGCAGCAACTTCCACGTAGTGAGACCTGGGTCGTTAATACTTGCTAAGTCTAATTGTAATTCTTATAACGCAAGTATTATCGAGCGAATGGCTGCATACTGTATTACTTTTCCAATATTTTTTCAATCTAATTCCAACTAAACATTAACATATATCCATCTTATACAGCTAATAATACATCGAAAGAAGAAATATAACAGAATTTATTGTACAATAATTTCTTAGACAAACGATAAGGAAATTTATCTATCACAATTTTATGTCCTTTGTCATTTCTATTTATTCTTATTTATTCTCTCTAATTATTCTTTATCCTTATCTCGGGTGGGACCCATGGGAGGGGCCCATGGGTGAGGGCCTCTGTGCGGGTTGCTGTCTCAGCATCGTGTGGAGTTGTTTCTCTTTTCTTCTCTTTTTGGGGCTCTTTTTTCGTTCTCCGGCTCTCTTTATATTCTCCGGCACTCTTTTTGTTCTCCGGCTCTCTTTTCTATCTCATATTTTTATTTCTCAATTATGTTTTCAATTATGTTATCAATATGTCATTTCCTTTTAATTGTATTTTCTTAATATTTATTTATGCTGTTTCATTTTATTTATATTTTTAATTATATGTTCAATTATGTTTCTAATTATGTTTTTAATTGTTTCTAGTTATGTTTCTAATTATGCTTTAATTATGTTTTTAATATATTCTTATTAATTATGATTTACAGCTTTAGGTAGGATCCATGGGATGATGCGGACTGGTGTTGAGCTTCTTCTCTTTTCGTTTCTTCCTCTAACTCTCTTAACTATTTATATATTGTTATTTTCTATTTTATTTATTTTCTATTTATAATCTATGTATATATTATGTTTTATTTTATATATTTTTTTGCTTTCTCTTAATTTCTCTTTAGCTTCTTTTTTTTCAGGATAGATCATCGAGGGATAGGTTCACCTGCGACCGGATGATACATCGCATGGCAGGATTCATCATCGATTTCTACTCGAGAAAACGGGAAGGATAGGAAGAACACTGGCGCGCGTGTCGGCGGGCACAGGCGTCGGTGTTCTCGGGCGCGATTATAATTCGTTTGATTGTTCGTATCGAAAATGCGAATTTAGAGTAGAGTCACCGTTTTCCTAACATTCGCGTGGGTGTTCGGGCGCGATTAAAGGTCCTACCGTGGACTTCGTTTGATTTTTTGCAAATTTCGATGGGGGTACTTCGCGAATTTCGGCTTAACAGTAGAATCTACGTAATTATAACACACACGTGAGTGTCGCGACGCGATTAGTATTTCTAAGGAGTGCGCTTTGTTTGTTCGAATTTCGGAAAGCACGAATTCGGATGTGCTTAATAATCCGTTATGTCTGAAGCGGACGGTGCAAAAGGTGGAGCTATCTGTAAGAGGTGTGCTGTAGCTAAGCTACGCATACCCTGTTAGTTAAGAAGCCAGTGCATTGAAGCGGAAAGGTATCCCGGATCGGTATCGCGGAACGCGGATTTTAGAGTAGAGTCACCGTTAGCCCGTGGGTCTCCACATGCAGCAACTTCCACGTAGTGAGACCTGGGTCGGTATTACTTGCAAAGTCTAATTGTAATTCTTATAACGCAAGTATTATCGGGCGAATGGCTGCATGTCTTTATCCAATTTATAAAATTTTTTCTTTTCATATCTTGCTAGACGTTAATGTACTTTCATTTTACTTAGCTAATTATGTTAGAATACAAAGATTAGACGTAAAAGAATTCTTAAATAATTTCTTAGAAAAATATATTGAAACGTTTTAATTGTCTTAATAATTAAATTAAACAATATTACATTTCCTAAAGCGTTTCTTACCTCTTAAAACGCGTTAGATAAAGTGGCTTTCTGTCGCTCTTTGTTGTTCGATACTTCTAAGAAGAAGGAAGACTGGGAGTACGGTACGAGATACTACGTCAGCCTCTTTTCGTATTCCTCCATTCAAATGTGTAAACGTCGAAATGAAATTTTTACGTACTACTACATTCTCTCGTCTTATAGATACGACTCTTTTATAATTATTTAAACAAAATATATTGCTCTCGGAGTACGATGAGACGATGAGTAATTAAATAATTATAAAATGACTGTGTCTGTACGACGGGTGAATGTAGCTGTACGGAAAGATTTCATTTCGACGTTTACATCTCGGAGTAGGAAAGAAGACTGACGTGGTATCTGGAATCGTCCTTCCAATGAACCTTTCTTGTTGGCATGATCGATCGACGAAGGTCGAACGAAAACTATTTATCTAACACGTCTTACGAGTTATCCAACGCTAACGCAAGCCTATATTGATTTATTACTATTTCATCGTACACCGAGAGCATTGTACATTGTTTAAATAATTGTAAAATAATTGTATCTATAAGAGGATAGAATTTATCGGTACGGAAAAGTTTCATTTCGACGTTTATACTTCGGGATACGAAAGGAGACTGACTTAGTATCTCGTATTGCCCTTCCAGTGTTCTTCCTACTTGAAACTATCGATCGAAGATCGTTGAATGAAAAAAACTTTTTCTAACGCGTCTTTAGAGCTATACAACGCTTTACTAAAAGTAATATTAATTAATCAATGTACAATACACTCGGAGTACGATGAGAGAGTAAATAAATTATATTACATTTCGTAAAGCGTTGTATAGCTCTTAAGACGCGTTAGATAAAATAGCTTTCTGTCGCTCTTTCTTGTTCGATAATTCCAAGAAGAAGGAACACTGGAAGGGCGATTCGAGATACTACGTCAGCTTCCTTTCGTAATACGAGGTGTAAACGTAGAAATGAATTATTTCCTTACCGCTAAATTCTATCGTCTTATAGATACGATTACTTTATAATTATTTAAACAATGTACAATGCACTCGGAGTATAATGAGACAGTAATTAAACAATATAGGAATTCGTAAAGCGTTGTATAGCTAGTAAGACGTTTTATATAAAATAGTTCTCATTCACTTTTTGTCGATCGATAATGCCAACAAAGAAGGAGCATTGTAAGGACGATACGGGATACCACGTCAGCCTCCTTTCGTACTCCGGAGAGTAAATGTCGAAATGAAATTTTTTCGTACCTCTATATTCAATCCTCTTATAGATATGTCTGTTTTTGTAATTTCAAAAACCCGTGGGTTTCCATGTGCAGCAACTTCCACTTAGTGAGTACTGTGCCGATATTACTTGCGAAGTCTAATTCTAAATCATGTAGCGGAAGTGTTACAGAACGAATGGCTGCATATTTTGAGATTTCTCCATTATCTTTTCTATCTAATTCCAACTAAACATTAACGTATACCCCTTCTACATTGCTAAAAACTTCAAATAAATAAAAGATTTAACGTGGAAAAGAAGAAGATTATAAAGAAAATAAAGGAATGTTGGAAGATGCGATGTAGTCGATGCAGCTGATAACGAAAGTTGGCCATCTCGGAGATCCCTGCATTCTGTTAAAATCAGAGTGGAATAATGCAGTTAAATTTTTCCCTATCGAAAGAAAAAGATCCGCCGGTCTTTCAAGATTATTGTCTTTTTATAGTAGCGAACAACAATCGATTCATCAGCTTCGAACATAGTTGCGACGTCGTTCGAAAACTGAAAAATAGAAAGAATATTATTAATATCATCATTGTAATACGAAAGCATTGAAAATATTTTTAATAATTGGTGTAAAAATATGTATATGTAATGTTCAGAGACACAGAATATTGTTTATTTAATAAAAGTAATATATAATCAGTTCCTGCGCATTACCTACCGTGAACGTTGCCGCAAAGTCGCCGGAGCATTCGTTGTTTGCAATTTCTCGCCATCATCCAACGTGTTAAAATATTAAATTATGTCAACAATTTTATTTATACAAACTTTTACAGTACGTACATTCGATTGCCATTTTTTCTCAAGATAAATTTTATTTTTTACTTGCCGTAGTAACGCAACTACGTTGTTACATTGCAGTGCATATTTCTATTACTAGTATGAAAATAATTATTATCGTGTAAATATTATTACCAATATACCTATTGTTATTATTATTATGCGAATTATTATAATTACCGTTTACATTGTTTTTATTATTTACATTGTTTTCATTATAACGAATAAACTTATGAAAGCAACTATTATTATTGGATTTTATTTGGCACGCGTAGGAGTTACGTCTGCTTGTTTCACAACTAGTTGTTTCTTAGTTACGTTGTCTGTTCGTCTAATAGATTCTAGATAAAAAAAGATCTGCCATAAAGGCTAATTAAAAGAAAAGAAATAAAAAAAATGTTTGCGTACTAGTTGCGTCAGGGTTAGCTCCGAGTAGCGTCTGGTTACGTTCTAGAAGCGTCAGGGTAGCGACTGACGTTGCGTCTGGTTGTGTTTAAAAGTCGTGTCTGGTTGCGACTGCAGTTGCGTCTGGTTACGTCCGAGTACCGTCAGGGTAGCGACTGACGTTGCGTCTGGTAGTGTTTAAAAGTTGTGTCTGGTTGCGACTGCAGTTGCGTCTGGTTACGTCCGAGTAGCGTCAGGGTAGCGACTGACGTTGCGTCTGGTTGTGTTTAAAAGTTGTGTCTGGTTGCGACTGCAGTTGCGTCTGGTTACGTCCGGGTAGCGTCAGGGTAGCGACTGACGTTGCGTCTGGTAGTGTTTAAAAGTTGTGTCTGGTTGCGACTGCAGTTGCGTCTGGTTACGTCCGAGTAGCGTCGGGGTAGCGACTGACGTTGCGTCTGGTTGTGTTTAAAAGTTGTGTCTGGTTGCGACTGCAGTTGCGTCTGGTTACGTCCGGGTAGCGTCAGGGTAGCGACTGACGTTGCGTCTGGTAGTGTTTAAAAGTTGTGTCTGATTGCGACTGCAGTTGCGTCTGGTTACGTCCGAGTAGCGTCAGGGTAGCGACTGACATTGCGTCTGGTTGTGTTTAAAAGTTGTGTCTGGTTGCGACTGCAGTTGCGTCAGGGTTGCGTCAGGGTTGCGTCAGGGTTGCGTCAGGGTTGCGTCAGGGTTGCGTCAGGGTTGCGTCAGGGTTGCGTCAGGGTTGCGTCAGGGTTGCGTCAGGGTTGCGTCAGGGTTGCGTCAGGGTTGCGTCAGGGTTGCGTCAGGGTTGCGTCAGGGTTGCGTCAGGGTTGCGTCAGGGTTGCGTCAGGGTTGCGTCAGGGTTGCGTCAGGGTTGCGTCAGGGTTGCGTCAGGGTTGCGTCAGGGTTGCGTCAGGGTTGCGTCAGGGTTGCGTCAGGGTTGCGTCAGGGTTGCGTCAGGGTTGCGTCAGGGTTGCGTCAGGGTTGCGTCAGGGTTGCGTCAGGGTTGCGTCAGGGTTGCGTCAGGGTTGCGTCAGGGTTGCGTCAGGGTTGCGTCAGGGTTGCGTCAGGGTTGCGTCAGGGTTGCGTCAGGGTTGCGTGAGGGTTGCGTCAGGGTTGCGTCAGGGTTGCGTCAGGGTTGCGTCAGGGTTGCGTCAGGGTTGCGTCAGGGTTGCGTCAGGGTTGCGTCAGGGTTGCGTCAGGGTTGCGTCAGGGTTGCGTCAGGGTTGCGTCAGGGTTGCGTCAGGGTTGCGTCAGGGTTGCGTCAGGGTTGCGTCAGGGTTGCGTCAGGGTTGCGTCAGGGTTGCGTCAGGGTTGCGTCAGGGTTGCGTCAGGGTTGCGTCAGGGTTGCGTCAGGGTTGCGTCAGGGTTGCGTCAGGGTTGCGTCAGGGTTGCGTCAGGGTTGCGTCAGGGTTGCGTCAGGGTTGCGTCAGGGTTGCGTCAGGGTTGCGTCAGGGTTGCGTCAGGGTTGCGTCAGGGTTGCGTCAGGGTTGCGTCAGGGTTGCGTCAGGGTTGCGTCAGGGTTGCGTCAGGGTTGCGTCAGGGTTGCGTCAGGGTTGCGTCAGGGTTGCGTCAGGGTTGCGTCAGGGTTGCGTCAGGGTTGCGTCAGGGTTGCGTCAGGGTTGCGTCAGGGTTGCGTCAGGGTTGCGTCAGGGTTGCGTCAGGGTTGCGTCAGGGTTGCGTCAGGGTTGCGTCAGGGTTGCGTCAGGGTTGCGTCAGGGTTGCGTCAGGGTTGCGTCAGGGTTGCGTCAGGGTTGCGTCAGGGTTGCGTCAGGGTTGCGTCAGGGTTGCGTCAGGGTTGCGTCAGGGTTGCGTCAGGGTTGCGTCAGGGTTGCGTCAGGGTTGCGTCAGGGTTGCGTCAGGGTTGCGTCAGGGTTGCGTCAGGGTTGCGTCAGGGTTGCGTCAGGGTTGCGTCAGGGTTGCGTCAGGGTTGCGTCAGGGTTGCGTCAGGGTTGCGTCAGGGTTGCGTCAGGGTTGCGTCAGGGTTGCGTCAGGGTTGCGTCAGGGTTGCGTCAGGGTTGCGTCAGGGTTGCGTCAGGGTTGCGTCAGGGTTGCGTCAGGGTTGCGTCAGGGTTGCGTCAGGGTTGCGTCAGGGTTGCGTCAGGGTTGCGTCAGGGTTGCGTCAGGGTTGCGTCAGGGTTGCGTCAGGGTTGCGTCAGGGTTGCGTCAGGGTTGCGTCAGGGTTGCGTCAGGGTTGCGTCAGGGTTGCGTCAGGGTTGCGTCAGGGTTGCGTCAGGGTTGCGTCAGGGTTGCGTCAGGGTTGCGTCAGGGTTGCGTCAGGGTTGCGTCAGGGTTGCGTCAGGGTTGCGTCAGGGTTGCGTCAGGGTTGCGTCAGGGTTGCGTCAGGGTTGCGTCAGGGTTGCGTCAGGGTTGCGTCAGGGTTGCGTCAGGGTTGCGTCAGGGTTGCGTCAGGGTTGCGTCAGGGTTGCGTCAGGGTTGCGTCAGGGTTGCGTCAGGGTTGCGTCAGGGTTGCGTCAGGGTTGCGTCAGGGTTGCGTCAGGGTTGCGTCAGGGTTGCGTCAGGGTTGCGTCAGGGTTGCGTCAGGGTTGCGTCAGGGTTGCGTCAGGGTTGCGTCAGGGTTGCGTCAGGGTTGCGTCAGGGTTGCGTCAGGGTTGCGTCAGGGTTGCGTCAGGGTTGCGTCAGGGTTGCGTCAGGGTTGCGTCAGGGTTGCGTCAGGGTTGCGTCAGGGTTGCGTCAGGGTTGCGTCAGGGTTGCGTCAGGGTTGCGTCAGGGTTGCGTCAGGGTTGCGTCAGGGTTGCGTCAGGGTTGCGTCAGGGTTGCGTCAGGGTTGCGTCAGGGTTGCGTCAGGGTTGCGTCAGGGTTGCGTCAGGGTTGCGTCAGGGTTGCGTCAGGGTTGCGTCAGGGTTGCGTCAGGGTTGCGTCAGGGTTGCGTCAGGGTTGCGTCAGGGTTGCGTCAGGGTTGCGTCAGGGTTGCGTCAGGGTTGCGTCAGGGTTGCGTCAGGGTTGCGTCAGGGTTGCGTCAGGGTTGCGTCAGGGTTGCGTCAGGGTTGCGTCAGGGTTGCGTCAGGGTTGCGTCAGGGTTGCGTCAGGGTTGCGTCAGGGTTGCGTCAGGGTTGCGTCAGGGTTGCGTCAGGGTTGCGTCAGGGTTGCGTCAGGGTTGCGTCAGGGTTGCGTCAGGGTTGCGTCAGGGTTGCGTCAGGGTTGCGTCAGGGTTGCGTCAGGGTTGCGTCAGGGTTGCGTCAGGGTTGCGTCAGGGTTGCGTCAGGGTTGCGTCAGGGTTGCGTCAGGGTTGCGTCAGGGTTGCGTCAGGGTTGCGTCAGGGTTGCGTCAGGGTTGCGTCAGGGTTGCGTCAGGGTTGCGTCAGGGTTGCGTCAGGGTTGCGTCAGGGTTGCGTCAGGGTTGCGTCAGGGTTGCGTCAGGGTTGCGTCAGGGTTGCGTCAGGGTTGCGTCAGGGTTGCGTCAGGGTTGCGTCAGGGTTGCGTCAGGGTTGCGTCAGGGTTGCGTCAGGGTTGCGTCAGGGTTGCGTCAGGGTTGCGTCAGGGTTGCGTCAGGGTTGCGTCAGGGTTGCGTCAGGGTTGCGTCAGGGTTGCGTCAGGGTTGCGTCAGGGTTGCGTCAGGGTTGCGTCAGGGTTGCGTCAGGGTTGCGTCAGGGTTGCGTCAGGGTTGCGTCAGGGTTGCGTCAGGGTTGCGTCAGGGTTGCGTCAGGGTTGCGTCAGGGTTGCGTCAGGGTTGCGTCAGGGTTGCGTCAGGGTTGCGTCAGGGTTGCGTCAGGGTTGCGTCAGGGTTGCGTCAGGGTTGCGTCAGGGTTGCGTCAGGGTTGCGTCAGGGTTGCGTCAGGGTTGCGTCAGGGTTGCGTCAGGGTTGCGTCAGGGTTGCGTCAGGGTTGCGTCAGGGTTGCGTCAGGGTTGCGTCAGGGTTGCGTCAGGGTTGCGTCAGGGTTGCGTCAGGGTTGCGTCAGGGTTGCGTCAGGGTTGCGTCAGGGTTGCGTCAGGGTTGCGTCAGGGTTGCGTCAGGGTTGCGTCAGGGTTGCGTCAGGGTTGCGTCAGGGTTGCGTCAGGGTTGCGTCAGGGTTGCGTCAGGGTTGCGTCAGGGTTGCGTCAGGGTTGCGTCAGGGTTGCGTCAGGGTTGCGTCAGGGTTGCGTCAGGGTTGCGTCAGGGTTGCGTCAGGGTTGCGTCAGGGTTGCGTCAGGGTTGCGTCAGGGTTGCGTCAGGGTTGCGTCAGGGTTGCGTCAGGGTTGCGTCAGGGTTGCGTCAGGGTTGCGTCAGGGTTGCGTCAGGGTTGCGTCAGGGTTGCGTCAGGGTTGCGTCAGGGTTGCGTCAGGGTTGCGTCAGGGTTGCGTCAGGGTTGCGTCAGGGTTGCGTCAGGGTTGCGTCAGGGTTGCGTCAGGGTTGCGTCAGGGTTGCGTCAGGGTTGCGTCAGGGTTGCGTCAGGGTTGCGTCAGGGTTGCGTCAGGGTTGCGTCAGGGTTGCGTCAGGGTTGCGTCAGGGTTGCGTCAGGGTTGCGTCAGGGTTGCGTCAGGGTTGCGTCAGGGTTGCGTCAGGGTTGCGTCAGGGTTGCGTCAGGGTTGCGTCAGGGTTGCGTCAGGGTTGCGTCAGGGTTGCGTCAGGGTTGCGTCAGGGTTGCGTCAGGGTTGCGTCAGGGTTGCGTCAGGGTTGCGTCAGGGTTGCGTCAGGGTTCCGTCAGGGTTGCGTCAGGGTTGCGTCAGGGTTGCGTCAGGGTTGCGTCAGGGTTGCGTCAGGGTTGCGTCAGGGTTGCGTCAGGGTTGCGTCAGGGTTGCGTCAGGGTTGCGTCAGGGTTGCGTCAGGGTTGCGTCAGGGTTGCGTCAGGGTTGCGTCAGGGTTGCGTCAGGGTTGCGTCAGGGTTGCGTCAGGGTTGCGTCAGGGTTGCGTCAGGGTTGCGTCAGGGTTGCGTCAGGGTTGCGTCAGGGTTGCGTCAGGGTTGCGTCAGGGTTGCGTCAGGGTTGCGTCAGGGTTGCGTCAGGGTTGCGTCAGGGTTGCGTCAGGGTTGCGTCAGGGTTGCGTCAGGGTTGCGTCAGGGTTGCGTCAGGGTTGCGTCAGGGTTGCGTCAGGGTTGCGTCAGGGTTGCGTCAGGGTTGCGTCAGGGTTGCGTCAGGGTTGCGTCAGGGTTGCGTCAGGGTTGCGTCAGGGTTGCGTCAGGGTTGCGTCAGGGTTGCGTCAGGGTTGCGTCAGGGTTGCGTCAGGGTTGCGTCAGGGTTGCGTCAGGGTTGCGTCAGGGTTGCGTCAGGGTTGCGTCAGGGTTGCGTCAGGGTTGCGTCAGGGTTGCGTCAGGGTTGCGTCAGGGTTGCGTCAGGGTTGCGTCAGGGTTGCGTCAGGGTTGCGTCAGGGTTGCGTCAGGGTTGCGTCAGGGTTGCGTCAGGGTTGCGTCAGGGTTGCGTCAGGGTTGCGTCAGGGTTGCGTCAGGGTTGCGTCAGGGTTGCGTCAGGGTTGCGTCAGGGTTGCGTCAGGGTTGCGTCAGGGTTGCGTCAGAGGGTTGCGTCAGGGTTGCGTCAGGGTTGCGTCAGGGTTGCGTCAGGGTTGCGTCAGGGTTGCGTCAGGGTTGCGTCAGGGTTGCGTCAGGGTTGCGTCAGGGTTGCGTCAGGGTTGCGTCAGGGTTGCGTCAGGGTTGCGTCAGGGTTGCGTCAGGGTTGCGTCAGGGTTGCGTCAGGGTTGCGTCAGGGTTGCGTCAGGGTTGCGTCAGGGTTGCGTCAGGGTTGCGTCAGGGTTGCGTCAGGGTTGCGTCAGGGTTGCGTCAGGGTTGCGTCAGGGTTGCGTCAGGGTTGCGTCAGGGTTGCGTCAGGGTTGCGTCAGGGTTGCGTCAGGGTTGCGTCAGGGTTGCGTCAGGGGTTGCGTCAGGGTTGCGTCAGGGTTGCGTCGGGTTGCGTCAGGGTTGCGTCGGGTTGCGTCAGGGTTGCGTCAAGGGTTGCGTCAGGGTGCGTCAGGGTTGCGTCAGGGTTGCGTCAGGGTTGCGTCAGGGGTGCGTCAGGTTGGTCAGGGTTGCGTCAGGGTTGCGTCAGGGTTGCGTCAGGGTTGCGTCAGGGTTGCGTCAGGGTTGCGTCAGGGTTGCGTCAGGGTTGCGTCAGGGTTGCGTCAGGGTTGCGTCAGGGTTGCGTCAGGGTTGCGTCAGGGTTGCGTCAGGGTTGCGTCAGGGTTGCGGGGTGCGTCAGGGTTGCGTCAGGGTTGCGTCAGGGTTGCGTCAGGGTTGCGTCAGGGTTGCGTCAGGGTTGCGTCAGGGTTGCGTCAGGGTTGCGTCAGGGTTGCGTCAGGGTTGCGTCAGGGTTGCGTCAGGTTGCGTCAGGGTTGCGTCAGGGTTGCGTCAGGGTTGCGTCAGGGTTGCGTCAGGGTTGCGTCAGGGTTGCGTCAGGGTTGCGTCAGGGTTGCGTCAGGGTTGCGTCAGGGTTGCGTCAGGGTTGCGTCAGGGTTGCGTCAGGGTTGCGTCAGGGTTGCGTCAGGGTTGCGTCAGGGTTGCGTCAGGGTTGCGTCAGGGTTGCGTCAGGGTTGCGTCAGGGTTGCGTCAGGGTTGCGTCAGGGTTGCGTCAGGGTTGCGTCAGGGTTGCGTCAGGGTTGCGTCAGGGTTGCGTCAGGGTTGCGTCAGGGTTGCGTCAGGGTTGCGTCAGGGTTGCGTCAGGGTTGCGTCAGGGTTGCGTCAGGGTTGCGTCAGGGTTGCGTCAGGGTTGCGTCAGGGTTGCGTCAGGGTTGCGTCAGGGTTGCGTCAGGGTTGCGTCAGGGTTGCGTCAGGGTTGCGTCAGGGTTGCGTCAGGGTTGCGTCAGGGTTGCGTCAGGGTTGCGTCAGGGTTGCGTCAGGGTTGCGTCAGGGTTGCGTCAGGGTTGCGTCAGGGTTGCGTCAGGGTTGCGTCAGGGTTGCGTCAGGGTTGCGTCAGGGTTGCGTCAGGGTTGCGTCAGGGTTGCGTCAGGGTTGCGTCAGGGTTGCGTCAGGGTTGCGTCAGGGTTGCGTCAGGGTTGCGTCAGGGTTGCGTCAGGGTTGCGTCAGGGTTGCGTCAGGGTTGCGTCAGGGTTGCGTCAGGGTTGCGTCAGGGTTGCGTCAGGGTTGCGTCAGGGTTGCGTCAGGGTTGCGTCAGGGTTGCGTCAGGGTTGCGTCAGGGTTGCGTCAGGGTTGCGTCAGGGTTGCGTCAGGTTGCGTCAGGGTTGCGTCAGGGTTGCGTCAGGGTTGCGTCAGGGTTGCGTCAGGGTTGCGTCAGGGTTGCGTCAGGGTTGCGTCAGGGTTGCGTCAGGGTTGCGTCAGGGTTGCGTCAGGGTTGCGTCAGGGTTGCGTCAGGGTTGCGTCAGGGTTGCGTCAGGGTTGCGCCAGGGTTGCGTCAGGGTTGCGTCAGGGTTGCGTCAGGGTTGCGTCAGGGTTGCGTCAGGGTTGCGTCAGGGTTGCGTCAGGGTTGCGTCAGGGTTGCGTCAGGGTTGCGTCAGGGTTGCGTCAGGGTTGCGTCAGGGTTGCGTCAGGGTTGCGTCAGGGTTGCGTCAGGGTTGCGTCAGGGTTGCGTCAGGGTTGCGTCAGGGTTGCGTCAGGGTTGCGTCAGGGTTGCGTCAGGGTTGCGTCAGGGTTGCGTCAGGGTTGCGTCAGGGTTGCGTCAGGGTTGCGTCAGGGTTGCGTCAGGGTTGCGTCAGGGTTGCGTCAGGGTTGCGTCAGGGTTGCGTCAGGGTTGCGTCAGGGTTGCGTCAGGGTTGCGTCAGGGTTGCGTCAGG